>NC_135691.1:24779372-24836872 GCF_964276395.1 Gasterosteus aculeatus
CTGTCCACAATTGCATAAAAGGTAGGAAATATGGAAAAGCAGATGATTTTACACTGCAGTGATATAGAGGGCCGATTCGGTGCCTTGTGGTCCACAAACAACTCATTAACTGAAACAAATTGATTTACAATGGGATTTCTATTTATACTTTGAAGGTAAATCAGGTGCCAGAGTGAGGGCCAAACAGCATGAACATATATTATTAGAGATGGTTAAGCCAAAAAACTGCTAAATTCCACTTTGATCATGCTTCCACACATTAATGTTGCTGTCTTGTATGTTTACCAACCCCTAAACGCTGGAAAATACTTTTTATTATTACACCATTTATTTTCTTTTTGAGCATTCAGCCGGGCTTAACACATTAACGAGAAAATAGACAAAGGTACGGCAATAAAATAAAAGCAAAGTCAATAAAAGCAAAGCTATTTGTAACCACTGCAAACTGGAAGTATCCAATCACCAGTGTACTATGAGCCTGGAGTACCACTTAAAACGTTACACAGGATTGATGCAGCCCACTAGCTAACCAAAGAACCAGTGGAGCAAGACTTCAGAAGACTAGGTTGGATGCTGTGTGCCGGAGATCTGTCTGTCGACAGCAATAAGAATGATGCGTCCTTAGAATCGCAGCGAACTGAGGCTCGTAGGCTCGAGCCTTCCCCAACATGTACCGCAGTTAGGAGAACACATAAGTTGTATAAAACATAGTGACAGCGGTACAACATCTGTACCTTGTGAAAGGTGTTTTTCTCCTGCTGGTCATATTGTTCAGAAAAAGAGAAATTCTTTGTTATCTAAAAGTTAATGTTGTTATTGGGTCAACCTGCTCAACCTGCATTTTTTTTCTTTGACTGCAGTTGCAGAGAAGACAGTGTAGCGCGCATGTGCAAAGACGCCGCTGTACAGCGTCTTTCCATGTTGAGTTGGAAACACTGGTTCAATAAAGAAAGAAATATCAATCGTCACTTTTCACGACTGTTATGGAAAAAATACCACCTGAAACATATTTTATCTCCCCATAAGTTTGATTCATCTCAGACTCTGATTTGGACTCAATAGCTCATCAGCGAAATGTTGTTAAAACACACCTCTCTTGACATTTAAAACAGTTTAGAGGTGAACGTTTATTTTTCTTCTAAAGACGAAACTGTATAAATTTAAAGAGTAATCACTTTAGAAAAGCTTGTATTTTAGACACTGTAGTTTAATTGTATTTTAAACACACAACTACACACATTTGATCATCTTGGAGGCAGAATTCACCTGGGTGAAACATGTCGAACTAGCGACTCTGCTCTCAACTCTCCATCATTTGACGGCTGTGTTTGAAGTGCCAACAATCTCCCGACATTTAGCCAGGACTTTTTCCAAACCACAGTCTTTTAGGAACACGGTGGTGATCTTTCCAGCCAGTGTTAATTTTGGCAGCTATTTTTGATTTAGTCTCAGTCTTAGTCTTTAGACAAAAAATGCATATTAGTTTTAGTCACATTTAGTCATTTTAATCCTTCTAGTTTTCGTCGACGAAAACTAGACTAAAACGTAATTGTTTTAGTCACATTTAATAGCCATATTAAACTCCTTTTCTTCCCTTCTCAGGCCCAGGGACCCCCTATGTTGTGTCTATAACTGCATAATAGTCTGGCTTGCAGTACTTGGTTGTCCATTAGATATCCCTCCTAGGACAGGTCTATAGCAGGGGTCGGCAAACTTTTTGACTCGCGGGCCACAGTGGGTTGTAAAATGTGACGGAGGAGCCGGGCCAAGAACAAATGGTTGAAGTGTTTGTGTGAGCTAATATAAATGACATGTGAAAAATCATTACATGAAAGGATTTGGTTTTGCAAGGCAATTTAACAAATTGGCAGGTGTGTAAAGTCTACTTCATGAGGACCAGGGATCTAAACGCAACGCGAGCGTGCATTCTAGGTTCGTGGATGACGTCATCATGACGCGTTAATATCCGCGTACGGGGCCGTACTTTGCCTGTCTGTTGTCTGTTAGATGCGTGCGAATTTAGGGGGAAAAAGTATCGTGACTTCGTCAATCACCAACATGTTTGTCTCGTCTCGTTAACGAAAGTTAGAATAGATTTAGTCATAGTTTTTATTTTTTAAGATCATTTTCGTCACGTCTTAGTCTCGTCTTAGTCATGGAAAAAAGGTTCGTTAACGATAAAGTTGTCATAGTTTTCGTCGACAAAATGAACACTGTTTCCATCTTCAACTACTATCTCAGTCTCTCCAATCTAACGTAAGTGACTGCAGACACATGGCGGATTTGTTTCCAGGGTCAAGTTTGTTTACTTCTGGTGTGGCAAAGTGCCGGAACTGCGTTTTATCGCAGTAATTGCATAGATTAACGCATTCATTTTGACAGCCCTAATATTTACTACTGGTGGGCAAGTCAGTCATCTTCTATACTGCTTATCCTTAGAGGGCATCAGCTGACATTGGGCGAGAGTCGGGTGCGCCCTGGACTGGACTCAGTCACAAGACAGACATAGCGAATCACCCATTCACTCACCTATGGACAATTTAGGGTAAACTACTAACCTAACCCCCAGAGCATATGTTTGGACTGTGGGAAGAAGCCAGAGTACCTGGAGAAAACCCACCAAACAGCAAGGTCCTGGCTTCTAAACCACCCAGCACTGCTGTGAGGTAAATGTGCTAACCAGTACACCATGATGCTAACCAGCGTGCTAACCGCCACACGACGTGCCGTCATTGCAGTCATTATAACACACAGAAAGTTCTCTGAATGAACGTGTGATGACGTATACTGAGCAAAAAAAGCTGCTTGCTGCTGCTGCTGGATTCCAGAAAGATGAAAGCTAAGAATCCGAACCGAATTAGTTAAGCTGTGGGCTGGAAAACTGAAACAATTTTGACTCTGTAGAGCTGGGGATAGTTCTGTGAGTTCTTTATGCATTTTGCATTACACGTTCACTTGAATAGTGTGCTGATTAGTGCAGCTTTAAGGGAAAATAATGAATAAAGAATCCCATCAACTTAAGTGGATGCCATGTTGATAAGAAAGATAGCTCTTGCCATAATCAAGAGACTGGCTTAGCTGTAGAGAAAGATTGGCCTGGAATTAGGAGATCGGTGGTTTTATTCTGCTTGACCGCAAATTGCTCCCACAACTTTATCTACGGTGTATGAACGTTAATTTAACTACTGATGGGCAGGTGGAAAGTCTCACGGTAGCTCCTTTTCATCACTGTATGAATGGTTGACTGACACAATGATGTTGTAGTATTGAAATACTACTGGTATGAAGACTTCAAAAGAGAAATACAATTGCAGTCCATTTACCGTTTCACCATTACTATCATCATTGAGCATTAATAATAATAAATAATAATTAACATTTCTGTTTTTTGACCACTCAAAATCCTACTTCTCGATTATTGAATTATAATTAAGGACAATGGTATTATCTTTCTCTAATTTCCTTTCTGTCAATGGTCTTTATTTTGTTTTATATTTGTCGATGTTTTTTTTTAAACATCTCAATTCGTGTATCTGATATTTATGACACTGTTGCAGGCCGTGGGCATGAATTAGAATCTTCCTCTGCTCTTATTCGGGCTTCTTGTTAGTTATTCCGTCACCTCTGCTGTAATGAAAAAAAAACATTTTCAAAGCCTGCTGGCTGTAACTGTGTGTGTGTGTGTGTGTATTCTTGTTTTCATTGTGCAGATGAGGTAGCAGAGAGGAGAAAAATGTGTCTATTTTAGTAACTTCAATTTTGTCCATACACATGCACAGAACTCGTGTGTGTGTGTGTGTGTGTGTGTGTGTGTGTGTGTGTGTGTGTGTGTGTGCACGCTGATAGACATCAGGAAGCTTGATAGCTGAAGGCATTAAGGGAAAATAGAGAGGAGGACATTAATCTAAGGAAAATTAAAATCTGAAGCAGTGCGTTTAGGATGGAGAGCGACCGCCACTTCTGATAAGAAGTGGTTATGGAGAGCACAGATTTAGATAAATGGCCAGAAGAGACAGAGGAGAAGAAGAGCAAGAGAAGAAATGTAGATTGTAGAATAGTTCAAGGGAGGAAGAGTGATGAGAGAGGGGAGACTGAGACATTTTGTTAAACAACTTCCTCTCAAACCTGAATTGGCTGCTAATATTGTGTTTGTGTGTGTGTGTGTCTATTGGTGTTGGTGTGTGCATTTAAGTGTGTGTTAGTGTGTGTAGTGTTATGCAGCACATGTAGATAGCAGTGTCTCTGTGGTCTCGAGCATTAATAACATCAGGTTATCTGGAGTATGGTCTGGTCCTACAAACACAAACAGAGACACACATACACAAAATGAGTGATTGCGGTGCAACAGAGGTGGCTGCCTCAGGTTAGCAAAGCTATGCTTAACAGAATGTTGTAGATTTAAGACTCTGGCCAGTAGGCTCCAGCATACAGCTTCCGCCGCACACTGACTCACTACATAACCTTTAGCATGGAGATTATATTACGTTGTTTAACATGAGAAATCAGAACATATATGCATATACATATACGTATACATATATACATACATACATATGTATGTGTATATATATATGTATGTGTGTGTGTATATATGTGTGTATATACGTATATATATTATATGTATATATATAATATGTATATGTATATGTATGTGTGTGTGTGTGTGTGTGTGTAAATTAAAGAACATGGTTACATAGTTAATGTATTGTCATTCTAGAACAAGGATGCACAAGGAATTATATATGTCATCAAATTTGGTTCCAGAAAAGATGAATAAGAACAAAATTAGATATAGCCTGCTGCTATAGCAGTTTTCTAACGCTTGCTAGAGGAAAGCATGGTCTTTTATTACCCTTTGTGGTCTTCTTGGCACTTCTTGTCATCAGATTACAGATAGACGGTAGTGTTTAATCTTCTTCATAGCAGCATTAAAATTCTATTGGTAGAGCGTGTCGAGTGCTGAATGACCACCAGCAGGAGACCTGGGCATCCTCTCATCAGCTGTCACACAGCTATTTAACAGCGCAGTCAATGGTCTGACCGCTATTCAGTACCAAAAGCCCCTATAATGGATTGTGGGATCAGTCAGGTACTCTTAATGTGTTTGTCAGGTGGACAGGCAACTCTGTACCACGCACGCACATACAGAGACCCACACACATACGCACATTGTCATGATTCAGTCGCAATCACTCAGAACTCAGCTTTGTAGCTCAGTCAAGCTTGGTAGACCATGTGAAAGAGTGATTGTTAGTGTGTGTGCGTGTGCGCGCCTGCCTGCAGTTGCAGCAAAATACTGATCAGTCATCCTGCTCTGAGCCAACCAGCTACTACTAGGTCGAAAGTGTTGTGTTATGTGTACTTTTGTCTTTCTGTCACTTCAGTCAGTTTTGTTCTGTAAGTATGTTGAACCTTTTCCTTCTCTTCATTATTGTTATTATTTTTTAAATATCAAAGAAATATTCATAATTATTTTTCACACATGTTAATATACATGTATGTATAACATTGTTTGACAGCGCAGAGTCCCCACTCATGATATTCTTGCAGTATCTTTTCAAAATGGACCATTCAAAAGTTTCTGGACTTATTTACGGTATCAAATTCAATTTAATTAATTTTGTTTAGCATGCCCAAAATCGCAAATTACAAATTTGCCTTAGAGCATTTTACAGTATGTACACATGCAAGATCCTCTGTCCCAAAACCGTCACATCAGCACAGGAAAGAATCCACAAAAAACTAAACGAATGAAAGAGGATGTGGCATGTGTACAGACTGTAAAGCCCTTAGAGGCAAATTTGGGGCGACAGCTCCAGCAGGGACCCCAAACTTCCCTTTCCCGGGCCACATCTACCAGTTCTGATTGGGGGATCCCAAGGGGTTCCCAGGCCAGTGCGGAGATATAATCTCTCCACCTAGTCCTGGGTCTTCCCCGGGGCCTCTTCCCAGCTGGTCGTGCCTGGAACACCTCCCTAGGGAGGCGCCCAGGGGGCTTCCTCACCAGATGCCCAAACCACCTTAACTAGCTCCTTTCGACGCAAAGGAGCAGCAGCTCTATTCCGAGCACCTCACGAATGGCTGAGCTCCTCACCCTATCTCTAAGGGAGATGCCAGCCACTCTCCTGAGGAAACCCATTTCGGCCACTTGTACCCGTGACCTTGTTCTTTCGGTCATGACCCATCCTTCATGACCATAGGTAAGGATAGGAACAAAGATTGACCGGTAGATCGAGAGCTTTGCCTTCCGGCTCAGCTCTCTTTTGGTCACAACGGTGTGGTAAAGCGAGTGCAATACCGCCCCCGCTGCTCTGATTCTCCGGCCAAACTCACACTCAATCTTCCCCTCACTCGTGAACAAGACCCCGAGGTACATGAACTCCTTCACTTGGCGCCCCTTGATGCACCCAAGACCTTGAGGCCACAACTCACTACTGCGGTTTCAGCAATGGAGGTTTTGAACATACACCACTCTGGTTCAATTTCCCCTACCTCCACAGGAATGTGAGAGAAGCTCCGCCGGAGGTGTGAGTTGAAAATCTTTTGGACTGGGGGCTCCTCCAGACGTTCCCAGTTCACCCTCACTAGACGCTTGGGTTTAGCGGGTCTGTCCTGAGTCTTCCCCCATGCTCTGACCTAGCTCACAACCAGATGGTGATCAGTTGACAGCCCTGCCCCTCTCTTTACCCGAGTGTCCAGAACATGCGGCCTCAAATCAGACGATATGATTACAAAATCAATCATCGGTCTTTGGCCTTGGGTGCTCTGGTACCACGTACACTTATGAACATCCAGTTATCTCCATCGTCGCCCACGTGCGCATTGCAGTCTTCCAGTAGGATTATGGAGTCCCCTACTGGAGCCCCATGCAGGACTCCATCCAGGGTCTCCAAAAAGGCTGAATACTCTGAGCTGCTGTTTGGTGCATATGCACAGACAACAATCAGAGTTTCCCCCTCCCACCACCAGAAGGCGTAGGGAGGCGACTTTTGTCCACCGGGGTAAACTCCAATGTAGCAGCACTCAGCCGGGGACTTATGAGTATCCCCACACCCGCCTGGCGCCATCACACCATGGGCCACACCCGGAATAGAATAGAGTCCATCCCCTATCCAGGAGTGTGTTTCCAGAGCCGAAGCTTTGCGTAGAGGTAAGCCCCACCAGATCCAACTGATAACGCTACACCTCCCGCACAAGCTCCGGCTCCTTCCCCCCCAGAGAGGTTACGTTCCACGTCGCCAGAGCCAGCATCTATCGTCCAGGTCTGTTTCGTCTAGACCCCCCACTGTCACTGCCACCCATGTAGCAGCGCACCCTACCCCATCGGTTTCCCCCACAGGTGGTGAGCCCATGGGGAGTAGAGTCTTGGGCTGCCGCGTCACTCCTTCAGGCTGTGCCCGGCCGGGCTCTGCGGCAAATCCGGCCACCAGACGCTCGCTGCCGGGCCCTCAATCTGGGCCTAGCTCCAAATGGGGGCCCCGGGCTTCCTCGGGCCGGGTAACTTCTTCCCTCTTCCGTTTTCTCATAGGGTCTTTTGTGTGCACAGAATGAACAATGTAAAATATACAAGTACAATACATTCAATTCCTATGACAGAAATGATTCAAATGTTGTGAGTACTAAGCCAGTTGTACGGCAGGACCCCTGCAGGGACACCACCATCAGATAGAACCACCATCCACAGAAGCCTGTGGGGAGGGAAAGCACAAAGACGGGTAATGTTGGTTTATGATGGCAGTAATAGTAATGTGATTAATATTCAAAATAATAATAATGATGATTGCAGCAGCAGTTGTCAGCAGGGCCACGGTAGGAGGCAGGAACAGGGTCCAGATAGAACCATGATCCATGGAAACCTGTGAGGCGAGAAAGCACAAAAACTCTGGGGAAGAAGCTGAATTTGTAATGTGCATCAATGAAATGTGAATTATTATAAAATGAGAAAGAGTGAAAGTGAGAAACCGAGAGGTGCTCAGTTCAAGGTAGCCCAAAATTGCAAATTACAAATTTGCCTCAGAGGGCTTTACAGTCTGTACACATACGACACACATCCTCTGTCCCAAAACCCATACATCGGCACAGGAAAAACTCCCCAAAAAATGAAAAAACCCTTCCAAGACGGAAAAAAAGAAACCTCAGAACGACGGGAGAACTTCAGAGGTGGGATCCCACTCCCGGGATGGACAGACGCCAATGGATGTCACGTGTACAGAATGAACAATGCATAATACATGCAATTCCTATGACAGAAATGAGCAGGACCACTGCAGGGGCAACCACCAACAGATAGAACCACCATCCACAGAAGCCTGTGGGGAGGGAGAGCACAAAGACTTTAGGAGAGGGTAATGTTGGTTTATGTGTACAGTAATATGACTAATATTTAAAATAAATGATGATGGCAGCAGCAGGTGTCAGCAGGGCCACGGCAGGTGTCAGGACCAGGGTCCAGAAGGAACTCCGTTCTACGGCGACCTGCTAGGGGAGAAAGCACAAAAAACTCCCGGGACGAAGCTGAATTAGTCATGTGCATTAATAAAACATGAATTATTGTAGAACGAGAGCGTGAGAGAGGAGCTCGTTGTGTCCTAAGAAGTCCCCCGGCAGTCTAAGCCTATAGCAGCTTAACTAAGTCTAGGTCCGGGCTAACCTGAGCCAACCCCAACTATAAGCAAAATCAAAGTGGAAAGTTTTAAGTTTTAAGTTTTACTTTAAAAGAGCTGACCGAATCTGCCCCCTGGACTGAAAGTGGAAGCTGGTTCCACAAAAGAGGAGCTTGATAACTGAAGGCTCTGGTCCCTATCCTACTTTTTAAAACCATAGGTGTCATGCTGTCAGTCCAGCAGCTCCCCTTGTGTTTGTTTGCTTTGCCTGTGTTTTCCCCAGTCTCTGCAAGGAGGTGTGGTCCCCATAATAAAAATACTCTCATATTTACCCGGCTCTTGCTCCCATTCAGCGCCAGATCGTTCGTTTTCTGTTTTTGCCCAAGTGCTTGAGGATTCCTACCTGCTGGCTGGCGGGCCCTCCGAGTCCGGTCTTCTCCCCAGACTCAACCCGTACCTGTGTACCAAATCGTGTGTGTATGTCTGAATAAACACTTTGTTTTCAAGTCGGAAAAACCTCCCTTGGACTCCTGTGTGCTGCGTAGATGGGCCCACGCCCATCTACCTCACCCTAACAATAGGAACAACAAGCAACCCAGCATCTATGGAGCGCAGCTGCCTTGTAGGGCAATACGGTGTTACAAGCTCTTTAAGATACGACGGTGCCTCACCAGCAAGTGCCTTGTAGTTATTTTTATTATCAAAAGCAGAGTGTAGTTATACATTACACCTTTACACATTTTACATTTCCCGCGACCCTGCGTGCAGGATAAGCAGTTTGACAATGGATGGATGGATGGATGCACATTTTACATTTTCTCCCCACACACACACATTTTAATTCCTACCCCCAAATGTCCCCCCAACACAGAACAAAATGCACTGCCTCATTTGCAGAAAAGTAGCTAAAAGTAGCTAAAAGTAAAAACAAAGTATTGCATACGGTGCAGGAGGATAGTATAGACAACCAGAAATCAGTAGTGGATCATACATCAACATTGTGGGACCAGTGACAGCGTCTTCATTTTATCATTTTATTAAGTATTGTATGATCGAGGCCCAAGTGGATTTGAATTTCTCGGGGTGTCTCCGTAGAGAGAAGTTGATTTTTTCCAACTTTAAAAAGAACACCAGGTCCTTTAGCCACAAGGAGGAGCTGGGAGGGTGAGGTGATTTCCCGTCTAATAGGATTCTCCTTCGTGCCAAGAGGGTTGAGAAAGCAATTATGGTTTTGTGTTTCTTCACAATTTGGTTTGGTCTTCATACCCCTTGAACACCAAAGATGCACATCGAAACACTGGGCTCAACATTAAGATGAAGGGACTCTGAATATTGCCACCCAGTAAGTCCATTAAGGGCAGGACCAGAACATGTGTGTAAGATCTGCTGGTGAGTTTTGGCATCTATTGCAGCTATTCTTTACATTAGGGTACATTTTTTAAAGTTTAGAGTTGGTAAGTGATGCAGTACTTGAATTGTAGTACATTCAACCGTGCACACGAAGAGCTGTTATTGACTCTAGCCAGGGCCTGGTTCCAGACTGAATCAGGCATGTTCATGGTAAGTTCTTTTTCCCACTCTACTTTGATTTTGACAATGTTAGTTTCAGTGATTGAGTTGATAATTTAATACATTCGGGATATAAATCCTTTT
The DNA here is from genome assembly GCF_964276395.1 of Gasterosteus aculeatus. NCBI lineage: Eukaryota > Metazoa > Chordata > Actinopteri > Perciformes > Gasterosteidae > Gasterosteus > Gasterosteus aculeatus. Next base: position 24,789,629 of record NC_135691.1, read on the forward strand.
ACTGCTGGCGGCGAGTTCAGAATTTTCTCATATACTGAGTCTTGCGGTTGAGTAGGAAAACTAGTGTTGATAGATTTAGCAAAATTCCGAACTTGGAAGTAGAGAAACAAATGGGAGGGTGGGAGGGATATTATATCTCTCGAATATATCCTCGGAGCTTCCAAATACCCCTCCAATGTTAGAAATGACATTTTTAAGCCATAGTGAGAAAGCACAGTCTAATCTTGATGGAGGAAAGAGGTGATTGTTGTGAATAGGGGTTATGGTGGGTAAATCGGTGAGGCCAAAATGTGTGCGAAACTGTCCCAGAATATTTTATGTTGTAGTCACAATCGGGTTGGAGGAGTGTTTTCTTGGGGAGAAAGGTAGCCCAGAGGTTACCAATGCTTGAAGAGACAATGATGGGCAAGATTTGGCTTCGTTTAGACACCAGCTTATTTGAGGATGCTTGATCCAGTATATTATTTTCTGTATATTCGCTTCCCGTAATAATATCGGAAATTTGGAAGAGAGAGTCCACCTTGAGATCGATGTCTTTGCATCACTTTACTTATCCGTGGTTGCTTATTGTCCCATAAAAAGCCTGTAACATGCTTATCCAAGTTAGTAAAGAAGAGTTTAGGCAAGAACACTGGCAGACATTGAAACTGATATAGGAAACGTGGTAAAATATTCATCTTAATAGAGTTAACTCTGCCTGTTAGTGAAGCGTGGATGGTTTTCTATCTATCAAAGTCAGTCTTCATCTTGGTGATTAATGGTGAGAAGTTTCTATTGTATAAGTTTTCAAATTATGAGTGATGTAGATGCCCAAATATTTGAATTCAGAGACACACTTGTGAAAAGGCAGTTGCATTCCAGTACTTATGGCCATATTGTTTAGAGGAAAGCATTCACTTTTGGAGAAATTTAATTTATATCCTGAGAATGTCCCAAATTGTTTTAGAATCCCAATTCGTGCAGGGACAGATTTCAGCAGATCCAAAATATAGGCTAATAAGTCATCAGCATATAGCGATACTCTATGTTCAGTACCCCATCTGTGAAGCTCTTTTATGTTAAGGGATGCTTTAAGAGCAATGGTAGTGGTTCGATAGCTAAGGCAAACAGTAGAGGACTTAAGGGGCAGGCTTGGCCTCTCTGGGAACAGTCACCTTATCGTGGTGGAGAGGTTTGTGTGTCCCTATGACCCTGAGGCCTGTATTGTCGGGAGCCTTGTGCTCCTGGTAGGGTTACCCTTGGCAAAGTGGTCTCAGGCGAGGGGCCAGACTAAGAATGGTTCAAAAATACCCTATGATAAAACGGAAGAGGGAAGGAGTTACCCGGCCCGGAGGAAGCCCGCGGCCCCCATCTGGAGCCAGGCCCAGATGGATGGCCCGAGAGCGAGCGTCTGGTGGCCGGGTTTACCGCGGAGCCCGGGCGGGCACAGCCCGAAGGAGTGACGCGGCAGCCCAAGACTCTACTCCCCATGGGCTCACCACCTGTGGGGGAAACCGATGGGGTCGGGTGCGCTGCTACAAGAGTGGCAGTGACAGTGGGAGGTCTACACTGAACAGACCTGGGCGGCAGATGCTAGCTCTAGGGACGTGGAACGTAACCTCTCTGGGTTGGGAAGGAGCCGGAGCTTGTGGGGGAGGTGGAGCGTTATCGGTTGGATCTGGTGGGGCTTACCTCTACGCACAGCCTCGGCTCTGGAACCACACTCCTGGATAGGGGATGGACTCTATTCTACTCCGGAGTGGCCCATGGTGTGAGGATACTCAAGTCCCCGGCTGAGTGCTGATACATTGGAGTTTACCCCGGTGGGCAGAAGGGTCGCCTACCTACGCCTTCGGGTGGTGGGGGGGAAAACTCTGATTGTTGTCTGTGCCTATGCACCAAACAGTAGCTCAGAGTATTCGGCCTTTTTGGAGACCCTGAATGGAGTCCTGTATGGGGCTCCAGTAGGGGACTCCATAGTCCTACTGGTAGACTGCAATGCGCATGTGGGCGACGATGGAGATAACTGGAGAGGCGTGAATGTGAGGAATGGCCTCCCTGATCTGAACCCAAGCGGGTGTTTGTTACTGGACTTCTGTGCCAGTCATGGATTGTCCATAACAAACACCATGTTCCAACAAGATGTTCATAAGTGTACGTGGTACCAGAGCACCCTAGGCCAAAGACCGATGATCGATTTTGTAATCGTATCGTCTGATCTGAGGCTGCATGTTCTGGACACTCGGGTAAGGAGAGGGGCAGAGCTGTCAACTGATCACCATCTGGTTGTGAGCTGGGTCAGAGGATGGGGGAAGACTCGGGACAGACCCGGTAAACCCAAGCGTGTAGTGAGGGTGAACTGGGAACGTCTGGAGGAGGCCCTGGTCCAAAAGATTGAACTGATAGAACTCACACCTCCGGCGGAGCTTCTCTCACATTCCTGTGGAGGTAGGGGGCATTCAACCAGAGTGGTGTATGTTCAAAACCTCCATTGCTGAAGCCGCGGCAGTGAGTTGTGGCCTCAAGGTCTTAGGTGCATCAAGGGGCGGTAACCCTCGAACCCCGTGGTGGACACCGGTGGCCAGGGAAGCCGTCCGACTGAAGAAGGAGGCCTTCCGGATTATGATATCCAGTGGGACTCCGGAGGCAGTTGCAGTGTACCGACAGGCTGGAAGGGCAGCAGCCTCTGCCGTGATGGAGGCAAAGCAGCAAGTATGGGAGGAGATCGGGGTAACTATGGAGAAGGACTTTCTCATCGCTGCTTTTTGCAGATGATGTGGTCCTGATGGCATCCTGATGAAACCGATGGATTGCCTACTCCAGGTAGGGAATGTGTCCTTACCCCGAGTGAAGGAGTTCAAGTACCTCGGGGGTCTTGTTCACGAGTGATGGGAAGGTACTAACGCCCCCTTTGACCGCTAAGAACCTCGGCGTCACACTCGACAGCCAACTCTCCCTGACTCCCAACATCACCGCGACAACGCGATCCTGTAGATACACGCTCTACAACATCACGAGAATACGTCCCCTTCTCACTCAGAAGGCAGCGCAGGTACTGATTCAGGCTCTTGTCATCTCCCGCCAGGACTACTGCAACTCCCTCCTGGCTGGTCTCCCTGCCACCGCCATTCGACCTCTGCAGCTCATTCAGAATGCAGCAGCTCGACTGGTCTTCAACCTTCCGAAATTCTCCCACACTACTCCACTCCTCCGCTCTCTTCACTGGCTACCGGTGGCTGCCCGCATCCAGTTCAAAACATTGGTGCTCACGGACCATGCTGTGAATGGATCGGGTCCAGCTTACATCCAGGACATGGTCAAACCCTACATCCCAACCCGCACTCTCCGCTCTGCATCTGCAAAACTACTCGTCCCTCCCTCACTGAGAGCAAAACACTCGACTAGATCTCGACTCTTTGCTGTCCTTGCGCCGAAATGGTGGAACGAGCTCTCTGAAGACACCAGGACCGCAGAGAGCCTTCTCATCTTCCGCCGCAAACTAAAGACACACCTCTTCAGACTCTACCTTGACTAAAGACTAACAAATTGTAGCACTTAAATTGTACTTGTAACGTCACTCATCTATAGCAAATTGTAAATTGTCTTATTTGAGGAAATTGCACTTTCTTGTTTCTTGTTCTTCTGAGTTTGTACCCTATGCTTGAATGCACTTATTGTACGTCGCTTTGGATAAAAGCGTCCGCTAAATGACATGTAATGTAAAAGATGGAGTGTGAGTTTGGCCAGAGAATCGGAGCAACGGGGGCGGTATTGCACTCCCCTGCTGTGGCCCCCGCGACCCAACCCCGGATAAGTGGTTGAAAATGGATGGATGGATGGATAGATCCCTGATTGATTTGATAAGACGATCTTGTTTCTCCCTACGCAATTTATTTTGCAATGACGAAAAAGCTAAGATTTCCCCCCTCATGACAGCTTTAAGAGTCTCCCATACTGTAAAAGAAGGGGATACACCATATTTTTGGTTGTTCATGACATACTCATCAATGACTCTTTATTAGTTCACAAAAGCTCTTATCCCCAAGTAAAAGAGAGTTGAACCTCCATACCGGACGGTGTTTCTATAAGAGACTGAATGATAAGTCTTGATACACTCTCAAAGTCAAGTTGCGGAACTTTAATTCGTGTTTCATGGCCCACCTCAGTAGTTTTTCCTTATCGGAGTAGGTGTAGAAACACGCCTCTCAAAGTTTTCTCCCACTCTCGTTTCCGTTTCTGTGAGATGCTTATTAAATGAAGTCACATCAACTCGTAGCGCGTCCATAGAAGCCTGTAGTAAGTCAGAGGAGTTCTGTATCAGCGCAGTCATTTCGCCTTTCATACCGGCACGGTGGTTTTCCAGCAGGGAGGACAGCTGTTGCATTGTAACGGGCTCGGCGGCGCTCTCGAGGGCGGAGTGGATCCCTTTACCTGGAGAGAGGTCTGGGTCCGCCGCCATCTTAGCTAGCTTTCCAGACATCAGAGTGTTAGCCCGAGTTGCGTGGGTTTGTTATGTTTCGATGTCATTTCAACCTCTAGTTAGCTTACTACCACGTTGGCAACTTGCTGTGCGCTAAAGAGTAACACAAAGGAGGTCTTAAAGGTAAAATAGCGATATTAAAGAGGAAAGTTTTAAGCTTTATCTTAAAATGATGAGCTGACCGTGTCTGCCCACCGGACTGAAAGTGGAAGCTGTTTCCACAAAAGAGGAGCTTTATAACTGACGGCTCTGGCTCCCATCATACTTTTTAAAATGAGATGGAACAAGTAACTCAGCATCTACGGAGCACAGCTGCCTTGTAGGGCAATACGGTGTTACAAGCTCTTTAAAATAAGACGGTGCTTCACAAGAAAGTGCCTTGTAGGTGAGGAGAAGTACCTTCAAAATCCATTCTGGATTTAATAGGGAGCCAGTTGACTCATCCCCTTCTTGTACACAGCATTGATGTTGGCCTTCCAGTTCAGTCTGTCCAGAGCCCAGAACTCTCCATGGTTGTGGAGAAGTCGTCTTCCTCCCGAGGTCGACCTCTATCTCTCTGGTCTTTACCACGTTTAAAGTCAGGGGAATTCTACCGGCACACTCCACAAAGTTCTCCACTACTGCCCTCCTCCCGTCCGTCCCTTATACACCCGACCACTGCAGAGTCATCAGAGAACTTCTGCAGATGGCATGACACAGAGTTGTACTGGAGGCCAGTGGTGTACAAGGTTAACAGAAAGGGAGACAGGACAGTTCCCAGTGGGGCTCCAATATCCCTGACTACAGCAGACGGCACACGGCCCTGTCGGATGAACTCTGGTCTGCCGTGAGGTAGTCAGTGATCCAGGAGATGGTGGACACATTAACCCTCACCACCCGTAGCTTCCCACTTAGCAGCAGTGGTTGGATGGTGTTAAATGCACTGGAGAAGTAATTCCCACAGAGCCGCCGGTTCCATCCAGATGCGACTGGGCTCATTGCAGCAGGTAGATGATGGCCTCGTCCACTCCCACACAAGGCTGGTAAGCAAATTGCAGAGGGTGTGTTTATTTGAGCGGTCCGACCTGTTCCTCTAACCCACCTTCTCCGGACCAACGCAGACTTTCTTGATGTTTATATTAAGTCCCTAATCTGACACTCAAATAATGACGCGAATGGGTTTACATTAAAACCATATGAGGTTCACAAAAGGGCTTTAATAGGTGCTTATCAGACTGGCCAAGCATTGGTATTTGTTGAGTGACAATGAGTTGCACGGAAACCCTACTAGAAAATAGTTGTGACATTACACTGCCCCTTAGCTTATCCCAGGTCATTGAATAGGTCTGCTCTGTGTGCAGATGATTTCTAGTGATAGGGTTATGGTTGGATAGCTTTCCATTAGCCAGGACAGCATTCAGTCACCTTCACTTTCACCCTTCCTCAGGCCATACATTAGCATTCCCCCGTCTCTGGGTGAGTGTGTGTGTTTTTATTTGTGTTATTTTGCCTGTCCATGTTCCCATGTATGTTTATGTGCTGTGTGTAAATGAAAGTGTGAGCGAGTGAGTGTTAATCTCCTTGACATTGCCTCCATGAAATTGACATTTGACAGTAATTGTGTAGCAACAGTCATACGGTCAATCCCGTTCTGGGATTGGATGAGGATTTGGCACACATATCCACGGTGATTGTAACAGCATAGGTATAATGTCAAAACAAATCAAGTTTATTGAGGCAAGTTGAGTTTGAGTTGGATTATCTGAACACCACAAAACTGGAACCAATTTTTCAAAATACAACTAATTTGGACAGAAGAGGGAGGTGCTACGAGGTAGCAAAAGGGGAGAAGAGTAGAATTGAGAGGCACATGACAGAGATGTCTAGTTTTTCCTTTTTTGTAATTATATTTTCCCTACATCGATCCCTCTTTTCCCGTTCTCCAAAGGGGTCGTCCTTTTTTCCCTGTTTAAGGGAATTGAATATAATTTAACGCATTCGAAGAAAGAAATATTTATAATTCTCTTTTGCTGTATACAATGTTAATATACATATAACATTAACCGCAGAGTCCCCACTCATGATATGCTTGCAGTGTCTTTTCAAAATAAACCATTTAAAAGTTTCTGGATTTATCTACGTATCAAATTCAATTAAGTTCATTTTTTTTGTATACCCCAAAATCGCAAATTTGCCCTTAGAGGACTTTACAGTATGTACACATGCAAGATCCTCTGTCCCGAAACAGTCACATTAGCACAGGAAAGAATCCCAAAACTATCCCAAAAAACTAAAAGGATGAAAGAGGATGTCGCATGTGTACAGACTGTAAAGCCCTTTGAGGCAAATTTGTGATTGGGATAAACAAAATACAATTAGTTGAATGGAATTTAATAGAATTTAATGCATTCCAATCACATCTCTGTCTTCCAGTTCGGTCTACTGAAGACTATACCCATCTAAACTGCATCGTCAATTATGGGTTGGGGATATATGGGTTTGGACAAACAAAGTCAATGTTGACTCATTTGGAACTACATCTCTAAATTACACAACAAACGTCTTTTTTATATTCACAATACAAACATACATGTTTAAAACGTCTGTTGTAAACCAGGAGAAATGCTCCCTTAATTGACATAATTGAGATTGCAGTTTAGTTGGATGGGCTAGTAATATTTGAGTATATAAGAGTGTTGCCTGGTTATATCCTGGTTAGAAAAACATTTGGGGCCTGTACATTGAACTGCTAATCGTAAACCTACGTCCATATTATACCCAAGAGAGTTTCCCATAACAACATTCTTCATTGGGCCAACATGACTTGCAACTTATGTCATACACTCAGTCATTGGGATATGATATCCTGGAACTTCAACCCCATCACATTGTCTGCGAAAAGAGCATTAACTAATTTGTTCTTTTGGCATAGTAGATAGATTTGCTGGTGACGCATTGTTGTATCTTTAGGGAGCTTATAATACCATATTGCCGAAGAGGGCTGAGCTCCATGAACGCTCGGATACTTGTGATTCCTAGAAACTTAAAAAGTAGGATGGGAGCTAGAGCCTATAGTTATCAAGCTCCACTTTTGTGGAACCAGCTTCCCCCCCTTCGGGGGCAGACACTTTCCTCTTTAACGCTGAACAGTAAGGGCTGGCTCAGGTTAGCCTAGACCAGCCCTTTGATTAAACTGCTATAGGCCTAGACTGCCGGGGGATTTCTTGGGACACATCAAGCTACCCTCGCTCTCTCCTCTCTTTCATTAATAATTCAAATCTCATTAATGCACATCACTAATTCAGCTTCTTTTACTTACTGCTGTCTCGCCTCACAGGTTTTCATGGATTACGGTTCTGTCTGGACCCTGTTCCTGTATCCTGCCATGGCCCTGCTACAACTGCTGCTGCTATCATTATTATTATAAATATTAATCACATTACTATTACTGTCATCATAAACGAACATTCACAACTTTGCTTCACAACCGCAAATTTGTAATTCGCGACTTTGGGCTATACAAAATGAATTGAACTGTTGTAATTATAAAATGACTTGTCCAGCAACCACCAAACTGAGCTTTAGAGGTTCTCATCCCTCTCCCTGTCTCACCCTCTTCGTGTTTCCTTCCACCTTGAACAGGACCTACAGCCATTCCACCGCTGATTAAACATAATAATTAGCTTTGTGTGTGTGAGCTTGAGTGTGAGTGCGTGTGTGTGTATTTGTCCGTGTGTGATTTTTATCATGGTTTTGAGGACATCCTATTCTTCTCCAATCATCAGTCAGCACCCTGGGGGTGGACACTAATTAAAATCAATAGTCTCCTCAGATTGACACTGAAGGTTCTGCTACAATAAAGCAAAGTGACCAACAGACAATAAGTAGTCGCATAGACACGACATTTACTATCTTCAAAGTGATTTTTGGTAGAAAATGTGATGGTCAAATGCATCCAGTAGTGAACATAAAAGCAACTATTCGCAGTTTAAACCCAACTTGTCAGTTTCAGTGGTCATAAAGTTTTTCACCTGCAGGATTGCACCTGAATAAAATACATTTTGGGTTCAATACCATTGTACCAGTTTTTACCAGCGAAATTATTCTTGGGTGTGTATTTCAAGCCAGTGTGTAGTGCTGTCTAACAAGCGGAGTGTAAAAAATGTAATTTTCCTACTAGGAATTGGTAAAATGTATGGATTATGATTAGTGTGTAGATTAAATATTAACTGGCAACACTATATTGGAATTTACACGTTGACCCGAGCAGCAATCTCCCACGCCACTTCTGTCTTTTGCTGCAGTAGCAGTGTTGCTTTTTTTTTCTAATTACGGGTTCATACTCCCCGTATGCTTGCATTAATATTTTCAGCTCAATAGGGGTGAAGTATGCCGACCGATTCTTTGTGTTTGTTGCCATGGTAAATTGTACTATCATGGCTCCATTCATGCTGCCTTTATACTTTGGGGTTTGTTAAATCTCGTAATTGAAACGGACCCCTGAAAACATTAAAACATGAAAATGGTTAACCTTTTTGGAGCTACCTGAAGGATAGAGCTGTGGAGGCTGTGGAGGCTTATTTGTTTGATATAATCTTCACAAATAATATACATTTGTTTGCTTTACCTTCTAAAACATTTGTTTGCTTTACCTTCTAAACATATTTTGAAAATTCAACTTTTTTAGTGCTTCTACACGTTAATTTGGGTATCTGGCATGTCTACCGACCCCAAAACTCCCGCGATTTGTTATGGTTCTTGTATGTCAGAAAAATCTCGCTTGAGTGACTGCTAACGAGCTTCCTTATCATTCTTTCGTCACTATGAAATGAGAGTCTCTCTTACACGTGGATAACAGCCAACCCTCTATTTGGGTAAAATAAAACTAGTTGAGATTGCAGTTGACTGGGGTTTCAAGGTCTAAATGTTTTGTTCTTTCTTTTTACAGAAGCATGAAGGAATCAGCGCAATAACAGAGAGCCAACTGTGGAAGCTGTGAATTAGATGCAGAAGACAGTGTTTTTGTTATTGCCCCCTGAATAATATGTAAATGTCCTACCCTGCATCCCACCGGCCTGAAAGTTAAGATCCAACATTACTGCAAGGGCATCAAAAATAAAAAGGTGTAGTTTATCCGAAACAAAGTCTTTATATGCATAGAATTTTCCAATATGTAGATGGAGGCAGCTGCTCGTGCGATGAATGCATTCACAGGTCAATCTTAGAAATGAATCTCAAGCAATGTGCTTACGTTCAATACTTACCTATCATCACAAGTTGCGACACGCATAATTATGCATTGTTTGTACCAAATATACCTATTAAAGTACTGTTTATTTTCCTTTTAATTCTGAAAAAGAAATGTAATGTTCTCCTTCACCTCAATCAATAGCATACAGCAGATGCTGTATGCTATTGATTGAGGTGAAGGAATAGATGGAATAGATATAAGTTGTTCTCTCTGTTAGATATCCAAACCTTGCACTCATACAAAGTTGCTAATACCACCCATTTTCCCCCCAATATGGAATGTCAGATTCAATGTGCAACTTGCAATTCCATCTTTGATCTTGAGGAACATAAGAAGCACCAGTAAGAAGCTTATCCAGAACCAGGAGGTACATACTATAATTCCATTATTGGAACGCGAGCAAAAGTCCCTTTAGAAAAACATTTTCACTCACAAGCTTCCCACTGCAAACATTAACAATTGTACGTCGAGGCTCTCAGCCGAACCAGTAGCATAAGCAGGCATTCTCAAGTTGATGAGTCTGTATAGTACATTAGCCCTACATGGGAATTAAGAATTACAACGCAGATAGAAATCGATCTCTTTGGTGGAAAAATTCAAAACTGTCAATCTCAAGTCTCAAAAACTAGAGAGAATAGCAAAATAATATTGTCTGTTAAGTATACACAGTGTGGTGGCCTCTTGCACTGTGTATGTAAAGCTGATGTGTTAATAGTAGGATGAGTGTAGGTGATAGCAGCGTAGCAATGTTTAGTCACATCCCACATATTAGCAGCTGCTTCTTTGCCATCCATCACACATAGCCAGTGTGCCTGAAACACCCCACCAAATAGACACATTCATCAAAGCCTCTGAAGCCTCCATGCACACACACACAAACCTCGGCCAATCGAACAGTAAGGGCTTCCGTGGGATTGTCAATGCAATACCCAATACACAAACTCATCCCGGTCTTAACCAGTGCTAGCCGCTGTTTAGATGAAGACTCAACCCTTATTTGTCCAATGAAATCATGCTCAAAAGGCCTTTTGTTCGAATTCCTGTGTTGTGTAAGGGACGTGATATGTTTTACACACAAAGCAGTAAGTAGTTTCCAAACACCAGACGTGTTGTTATTATGATATGTATTTCTGTCACGGTTCCTGTTTTATTTTTTAGTTTCGTGCCTCTACCTTGTACCTGGGTTAGCTTCACTTCCTGTCCTGCCGCGTCCTTGATTGTTTCCACCTGTGTCCAATCACCTGCACGTGGTTCACCCAAGTCGATCCCCGAAACCAGGATTTTTTAACAGTATAACGGCAAATAAACTTAAAGGAAGAGCGTCTTTTTTCACCGCTGACGAGCAGATGATCATGAACACATATGATGAGATACTATTTTAATTTGAATCATTTGTTGGATGAATTTAATGTATTATACATATTTTACGTTCATTCTGTACGTCCATCGCAGTCTCTCCGTCCCGTAAAAGGTTTCTTCCCATCAAATAATTTTTCATTGTTTATGGGGCGCCGTTTGTAAAATGTTGCACGTTCTAAAATCCTGCGCAGTTTTGCTACATTTAGCATTATCATATGAACATTATCATATGAACGACGTCATGAACTTCTTCAATGATAAGATTCTGACTATCAAAGAGAAAATTGATGGTCTCCTGCCTTCAACCAGTGCCGACCTGTCCTCCGATGTAGGAACCTTGGATGCAGCAGTGGGCCCTGATGCCTGTTTGGATGCCTTCTCTTCCATCAACCTTGATCAACTGACTTCTACTTGTCTCTTGGATCCGATTCCGACTAAGCTGCTTAAGGAAGTTTTTCCTTTAGTTAGCATATCCTTATTAGATATTATGAATCTGTCTTTGTTGACAGGACATGTACCACAGTCCTTCAAGGTAGCTGTAATTAAACCGCTTCTTAAGAAACCTCCTCTTGCTCCAGAGGTGTTGGCTAACTACAGACCTATCTCTAATCTTCCCTTGCTCTCTAAGATCCTTGAGAAATCCGTCGCAAATCAATTATGTGACTTTCTACAAAACAATGCTTTGTTCGAGGATTTCCAGTCAGGATTTCGAGTGCATCACAGTACAGAAACAGCACTGGTGAAAATTACGAATGATCTTCTACTTGCATCGGACCAAGGACTAATCTCTTTTCTTGTCTTGCTGGTCCTCAGTGCCGCATTTGATACCATAGACCGTTGTATCCTGTTGCAGAGACTAGAACATTTAATTGGTATCAAAGTAACTGCACTCTGCTGGTTTAAATCCTACTTATCGGATCGATCCCAGTTTGTGCTTGTAAACGGTGAATCCTCAAAGACCACCAATGTTGGTCACGGAGTCCCACAAGGTTCCGTACTTGGACCGATTTTATTTACCCTCTATATGCTTCCTTTGGGCGATCTTATCAGGAAACACTGCATAAACGTCCATTTTTTCCTCTGACGTTCTCCCTAAGGTTTCTTCCCTTTTTTCCTCTTGGAAGGTTTTTTTTCATTTTTTGGGGAGTTTTTCCTGTGCCGATGGTGGGTTTCGGGACAGAGGATGTTGTATGTGTACAGACTGTAAAGCCCTCTGAGGCAAATTTGTAATTTGCGATTTTGGGCTATACTAAATAAAATGAATTGAACAAAAAAGCACAACAATATTCATATTTCACCTTTTTCAAACATTTAGAGAGAAATTCATGTACATTCATGCAATAACTTTTCCAAGGATAATGTTTGGCAGTAACAAAGTTGTTAAATAATATAAATGTAAAATGTAGAGGGGGGGGGTTCACAGGCGTGCAGGCTACACGGTACCTAGACTACCTAGGAAAAGGAGAGGTGCAGCCACAAGTGGATAAGGTGGAGGCTGCCCTCAACCTCAAAGCAAGAAGGCGGTACGATTGGTCCTTGGATTGGGAAGGTGGTACCGGCACTGACTGTGAGGAGGCCTTCAGAAGATTAGGCCTGTGTTCACCGCCAGTACTTAAAAGTCCAGCGTTTTTTTGGTGCATGTCGATCGACTGTAGGCTTTGGTGCAGTCCTCACAAAAGGAGACCAAGTGGAGGAGAAACTGGTCGTGTACCTGCGTTGCAAGTTTCTTGCCCGGGAGACACGGTGCAAAAGTCTCTTTAGCGCGAGGCATTCCCTTCGAAAGGTCCTTGGCCGAAAGACAAAGTTTGTCTTTCATTGCCAAAATGTGCTTCTCGTTTAGATAGTCTGATGCATACTCTGGAAATGGGTCTGCTGCGTCCAATTTTGGTGGGATTGTTCTGTCACAGGACAGAGGACAGACGAAGGACTCATGCGTAGACTTCCAAAATAAAAATATTTTATAGTAGAGTTGGGAAACAGAGATACAGGCAACCCAGACTTACAAACCCACAAGCAGACAAACGACACACCTGGTTTAAATACACTAGTAAGGTGACACGGCAGACAATCAAACTCTCAGGGGAAAATACACCAGCGCAGGAAGTGAAGTTAACCCAGGGACACGAGCGGCAGGAAACTACAAATGAAAGCACCCACACTGTGACATAGCGGTTTCATTGGATTTTCTAAAAATTGCTTGCTCATCCAGACGCCTCGGGCCTTGTCCGAATAACTTCAGTTCTTTGTTACGGGAAAATAAATATTGTCAAAAGAGTTTTAGAATCATACTGAATTCATTTGATATGTTAGTCGTGTATTGATTACATGCAAATGTTGATACAACTTGTGAGATGGATCGGTGACAAACTCTATTCCTCTATTTAATCACACTGAGTAGGCACATTATGATCTTCTAGAAATGTTCTCTAATTGGCCCTCACATTTTAGTTGAATACTCCTGTCCTAAGAGGATTTGGAGTTTGGATTTCATTACAATTTATTAATACGATATGAGTTGGTGAGTGGAAAGAAAGAAGACCAGAACAAAAGGGAGGAAAAGATCACTAAAAAGAGGATCAAGGAAAGATTATAGAACCCCTTTTCACTTTTCTCAGTGAGTTAGGATAGAGTATTTAGCATTAGCTGTATACCTGTGATCATCTTTCATGTCACTCATTATCCCTCTCTCACTTAGACACACACACTCACTGTGTGTATGACAATTAGCTAGGCAGTTCAGTGTTTGTATGTGTGTGTGACAGAGTGATGCCATTATCCCCCTCTGACACAAACCTCTCTGAGGGCAATTTCTAGAAATTATTTCAACAATGGAGTACGCCAAATGTCAGTATTTACTAATTGTGTTTGTTAATTGTTAATTAGTGTGCTAATGGGGTGATCTTAATTAACAAAAGGTTTGTGGCTTGTGCTGGCAACGTTGCTGCCATAAAGGAGATGTAATTGCTGCACAGTGCTTGATAAACATGGATTTATTTAGCATTTTAACTACAGTGCTTGTCGTTTTATCATATGGTGGATAGAATGGACAGATAAAGCATTTGGATGAGAGAAGAGCTGATGAGTCATTAGGACACTGTGCGTGTGTGTGTATTAGGACAAGCAGCAGACAGTTTAAGCTTAGCTGGTGTCAACTAGTTCTCCAACCTAGTCTGACATAAGAAGGGGCTGAGGGTGGATGCAGAGGACTAATCACAGAACCATACCAAAGGTAGCAACACAGTTGCTGCAGGAATCCGTGTCAAAGTCAAAGTGCAAACTATGTATAATAATATCTTTTTCAGGTGCGTGTTGTACTTTGTTTAAGTCTGTAAATTCCTACCATGTATATGAACGTGTCTCGACCAACACAGGCAGAGCGAGGGGGCTGCGGGGATTACGAATTGGATTCAGCGGGTACAGACGTGGCTGATATGGATAAGGACCCTGACTAAGAGGGAAAGGGAGAAGGGGTGCTATATGTGGGGGCTCGTCTGGGATCTGTTTAGTGTTGTGTGTGTGTTAGTTATTTATGTTAAAAAAGCATAACTAAATTAGGTATCCATAGCCCTGTAGAAACTCAACCATTTTGAATGTTTATTTTTGTGTGTGTGTGTGTGTTAGACTCCGGTAACATGGAGTCAGTACAGATTTTCCAATAGTGTGCAGAGAAAAGTATTGATGTAAGCAAAGCGACTGTGCGACGTCACTGATGAGACTTTTTACGAAGTACTAAATGGAGTTAAGGTAGGTGGCCGCTGTAAACGTAGAGGAAGTTGTTTGGATCCTCTGGGTAAAAGCCAATTTGTGCCAGTGGAAACTGCTGATGACATGACTATGGTCGACCTACAGTTAGCGGCTGGGGGTGGGACGTTGGGCAGTCAATGTTCTCTAGTATCAAATCCACCCCCCTTGGAGAAGAAGAATATGATTCCTAGGCTGAACAAACCATGCACATGCTGGGAGGAGTGGCAGTGTTCTGATGTCATTAAGAAACGAGTCACTAATCTTCATGCCACTTCGAATGACTATGTTCAGGCCCGAGAGACCGCTTTTGGAACCACAGACAGTGCTCCTAACCTCATGGTGAAGTTTCGTAACACATTCCAGCAAGGAGGGGAGAAACTGTCGGCTTACTTACTCAGACAAAAAACGCTATTGCATGCGGCCCATCGAAAAGGTGGGATGGAAGTGGCTGACATGAATCAAGGGCGCATTGAACAAGTTCCCAGAGGTGCTTTGTCCAATAACCTCGCTGCTCTTCGCATTAGGTTGACTTAGAAACTGAAGCCTCCGCCAAGCTTTACCGTGCTGCTTCGGGATGTTTCACGGTTTGGGGTTCATGTATTGTTTTATTTTGTAGTTTTCTGCCTCTTGTCTCCTTGGTAACGTCATTTCCTGCCTTGTCCTGTCTTCCCCTGTGATTATCTGTTGTGTCATGATTGTTTCCACCTGTGTCCAATCACCTGCACCTCCCTAGTGTATTTAAGCCATGTGTGTCTCTTGTCACTTGTCGCGTCGTTGCATATTGTCCGAAGGTTCATGTCACGTGTTTATGCTTCTTGGAATCTTGCCTTTTTGGAACTTGAGACTATTATAGCCTTTGTTTTTTTGAAAAACTGCGTTTGAGTCCCGCCTTCTATCCCCTTCCTGCCGTCCTGACAGAATGACGCGACCCCCCAAGGACTCAGCGGTGAGAACCCATCTGGCTCTGGGCGGGCCACGCAGGATCCAGCTGGCTGTCCGTTATGGGGAAAATGCCCTCCCTGGATTCCCAGCTGGATTCCTGGCCTACTCAGTCTGCTCTCCCGGAGCCCCCAGTGGGCGTTCGGTTCGCCGCTCTCGCCGTCCTCCGCCCACCACGTTGCCTCCAGAGGTGGAGGCCATCTCGTGGTTGCCAGGCGGCGGATCGCACTGGGAGCGGGTGATGGACCTCGCAGTCCAGATCTGGTTCTCCCCGCTCGGCCGCAGCGCACAAACTTCCGTGCTGGGCTGCAGCGATCCCCCAACCTCGCTCGGCTGCAGCGCATCACGTTCTGCGCTGGGCTGCAGCAACCTCCTAACCCCGCTGGGCCGCAGCGCACCATGTTTCCCGCTGGGCCGCAGAGCACCACGTTCCGTGCTGAGCCGCAGCAACCTCCTGATGAGGCCCCCGACTCATGGCCCCGACTCGGCCAGTCCTGGCCCCACGACTCATGGCCCCAACTCGGCCAGTCCCGGCCCCACGACTCATGACCCCGACGCCTCCAGTCCCCGCTCCCCGACTAAGGCCCCCTCCGCCCCATCCCGTGGTCCTCTCCCACCCTCCCCTTGGTGATTTGGGATCCGGCCCTTGAGGGGGGGGGCTCTGGCAGGGGTTGGACCGGCGTCCCGGTGCCTAGCCCCCCGTGTCCTCCAGCCGGCGACTCCGGAGGCTTCCCTCGCCATCCAGCCGGCAATTCCGGCTTCCTGTTCCAGTGTCCGGTCAGCGCCCTGGAGCCGGACTCCCGACCGCTCTCCGGGCCGACCCCCAGAGGTTCCCCGGCCGACTGATCGCCCTGACGGGCCGCCCGCCAGTGTTCCCCGAGTGGACTGGTCCTCGTCTCTTGGCTCCCTCCCTCCCGCCCCTTGTATCTTCTCTACTGTTTTAGGGCCTTCCGGAATTCGGCCCTTGAGGGGGGGGATTCTGTCACGGTTTGGGGTTCACGTCTTGTTTTATTTTGTAGTTCCAGAATTTAGGGCTCAACAGGACTTTCTTTGTCACTTCTACCAACAGCCTATTGTGATTTTTTTATAATCATTATTATTTAATATTAATCACATTACTGTCATCATAAAACAACATTACCCTTTCCTAAAGTCTTTGTGCCCTCCCTCCCCACAGGCTTCAGTGGATGATGGTTCTATCTGATGGTGGTTGTCCCTGCAGTGGTCCTGCCGTGCGCCTGGCTTGCTACTTGCAATTATTTGAATCATGTCTGTTATAGGAATGTCATGTATTATACATCTTTTACATGTTCATTCTGTACACATGACATCCATTGTAGTCCAACCTGGGAGTGAGATCCCTCTGACATTCTCCCTAAGGTTTCTTCCCTTTTTTCCACATGGAAGGGTTTTTCATTTTTTGTGGAGTTTTTTCTGTGCTGCTGTGTGGGTTTCGGGACAGAGGATGTCGTATGTGTACAGACTGTGTAAAGCGCTCTGAGGCAAATTTGTAATTTACGATTTTGGGTTATACAAAATAAAATGAATGGAATTGAATTGATTTCTCACTTGCATATTTCAGTACAATACATAAGATCAAGCTCATTATTTATTTCTCATGCTATTAAGTTCAATAGTCTACATAGTAATTTATTTAATAGTTGTATTTAGGTATAAATTGTCTGATTAAAATGTGTGATTTTGGCAGTTCTAATTGCTAGAATAATAGAAACATTGTCCCTTGCAACTCAGGGCCACAAACAAGCTTAATCTTCTGACATTGCCTTTTTAAGTGTGTTTAAATTGTGGGCAGTGCTCCAGGACGCATGGCTTGGGCTTTACTATGAGTGTGTGGTGTTGGGGTCATAAACTGCAGAGTGGATACATTGTGTTGAGATAAAAGATTCCAGTGGACAGATCAATAGGCTATATCAGCCTGCTGTTCAATTACTGATAACGTTATTTGCTTTTTTTCTTTTGCTGCACACATGCCACAATTCTCTGCCTAAGGCTTTGATGATATACTTGACAGCTGTGCATGTGTACATTGTTGACAGGTTTTTCAGGTCTGCATTTTATTGCATTTATGTGTTGTTCCGTAATTATTTTTCCTAGTCGTAGAGGAACCTATTGTATTTCATAGAACTATTCTTCTTCTTATTTTCTCTAAGGAATTTTACCATTTTGGGGGCTTTATCACATCCAAACAGTTGTTAAATTTGGCGTGCATTTCAGAACTGGTGAAAAATTTGATAATTTGGGGGTCTCGCATTTTGAAATTTAAAAAGTACCACACTAGGCCAGTTTTTTTCCACGATGCCCGATTGATTTGACATTTGGCACACATGTGCTCTTAGACATGCGCTACAAAAAAAGTCAATCATGGTAGGCAAATGCACCTAACTAGATTTTCCGCCATTTTGAATTTTGTGAAAAATGGCAGAAAACGAATGTCTTTTTTTTTTTTACACCCTGCTTCTCATAGGTTATGCTCCGCAAAGGTAAATCTGATTCCTCTCATAGCAGAGAGTTAAGACCTTGATAATGCTTCACTGTGAATATTATAAGAATCCAATAATCAGTAGCAAAGTTGATCCTTCTCCAAGAACTAAACCTTTTGTAACTCTAATAGACATCATCAGATTCTTACACATGTTTGAGACTCTGGGCCTGAAGAGATGTAAAGTAAATACCGGCACCTACTGGTAGCAGAAAGTCAAATTTTTTAGAATCCAGTAAACAACAAAGGTGGCATTTTGAGAAGCATTATTTGTAGAATTAGTAGAAAAGTCACTTGATTGTTTCCTTTTTCAATCTAATCCGAAATTCACCAGACGTAGTCTCGTGAAAAAGTTCGAAGGAAGTTCATGTATGGTATTTTGAGAGGCTTTCATTTTGGAATGGTATATCAGAATATCCTGGTGATGTGTGCAATCGATCTTAATTGAAATCATCATGTAACTAGTATCCTTTTAAATCTAATCTGAAGTTGACCTGAAGTAGTCTCCTGAATTAGATTTTGAAGGAAGTTGGATGTTAAAGATGAAGTTTGCAAAGTGGCATTCCTGGTGTCGATCCTTATGGTTAACGACAACTGACTCCTGAATGCTCTGTCCAACGACCACAGGAGTTCTCGGCTGCGTTTCTAGCCGTTCGGCCGGTGCCCCAACATGCGGAGTAGCGAGGACCCATCCAACACTGCTTGCAGCTTTAATTTTGTTTGTATATTCCTACCATCAGGGTTTCCATGGTACTTTTGCAAGAATGTCATATACTTATGCAGAGTACATTGCACGTTTTCCATAGTGCTCTCTGATATCACTAGAAATGGTAATAAATGAAAACATTTTAGCATCAATGATAATTAATATAGCATCCATTTACTGCAGCTGAATAATTATGTAGGTTTGGACCGGAGAAAGAGGCAAATAAAAGTGTGTATGCTTTTTGTATGTTTTTTATCCACTTGGGTATTTATTTAGTTTTAGTTTTAATATTACATTGATAGTGCTTCTGCACGTTAATGTGGCTGTCTGGCATCTACCAATACTAATGTGATGTCTCGGAAGGCTGGGATTGTGAGTGGGTAAGAGGGTGCCCAAAATAAAGTGTTGTATTCATAACAAACGGAAAACTTAAATCTGACAAAATTGTTTATCAACATAAATCTCTCTATCTCGTCTCCCTTCTCTCGACTCCTCTCCTTTTCTGTTTTTCCGAACCCCCAGCTGTCGTGAGGGCAATCAGCCTCATTCCCTTCAGCTGGGACCCGCTGCCTTGCTGACTCTGGGAGTTGTTGTTCACCGGGTGGGAATGTACCTCCCATTGAGGACCAGACCTCTCGGGACATTACATTTCCCCCTCCACAGTCTTGAGGCTTCCGGTGGACCCGATACGGCCCACCGGGCATCTCGTCGTGAGAGGGCATCTACATTCCCGGGGTTCCGGCCAACTCTGTGAACAACACAGAAGTGAAATGCTTGGAGGCTGAGAAACCACCTTGTGACCCGACTGTTGGTTTCTTTATTCCTTGCCACCACTGCAAAGGGACGTGGTCCGTGATTAGTGTGAACTTCCGCCCAATGAGGTAATAGCGAAGGGTTTCGAGGGCCCACTTAACTGCCAGACATTCCTTCTCCAGTATAGAGTATCTTTTCTCATGAGGCAATCATTTTCTGCTGCTGTAAAGGACGGGGTGCTCTTCCCCCTGCTGCACCTGGGAGAGTACCGCCCCCAGTCCTACCTCTTAGGCATCCATCTGCACCACAAACTCCTTGTTAAAGTCTGGAACTGCGAGCACGGGCTGGGAACACAAGGCTTTTTAGAGGCTTCTGGCTTTTAGCGGTTACATATGTTAGGGGGCAACAAGATCGGAAAAGTTGGGAACAAAGCGCCTGTAATAGTTTGCAAGCCGTATAAAAGATTTCACTTGTTTCTTTGTCATAGGACGCGGCCAGTCTTGGATGGCCCTCAGCTTGGCCTCTTGCGGTTTGACCAGGCCCCGTCCTATTGTGTATCCGAGATATTTGGTTTCACTATATGCTAGCCTACACTTGCTTCGTGAAGGGCCTTGAGCACCTTCTGTACCTGGGGTAAATGATTTTCCCACTCAGTGCTATGTATTACCATCTTTTTTCCCACAAAAAAGAAGCCTGCTCCTGCTGGAGACTACCCTGAGGGGCGTATGAGTCCTGCTTTCAGTGAAGCCTCAATGTAGTCGGCCATGGCTGCTTTCTCAGGGCCGGAAATGGAATAAAGTCTTCCCTTTGGAATCTGTGCCCCGGGGTAAGGTCAATGGGGCAGTCGTAAGGCCGGTGGGGCAGTAGAGAAGTGGCCCTACTCTTGCTGAACACCTCCTTGAGATCGTGATAGTAACTGGGAATGGAGGTCATGTCAGGCAGGTTGATCTTTAAGTCTGTGTGCCCAGGGGCTTGAGCTGAATCAAGGTCAGCAACGACTCCAATTTCCACATCTTTGCTAGGATCCCCGCCGGAACCAACCCCAGTCTCTCCCCAATTTATAATCTCCCCTGAGCGCCAGTCAATGTGGGGGTTGTGTTTCTTGAGCCAAGGAAACTCTAGGATCAGGGCGTGTTGGGCCGAGTGGAACAGATGAAAGGTCATTAGTTCATGGTGATCCCCGGTGCAAATTGCCACAGGTTCCGTCACATGGGTCACATTAAATATAAAGCTGCCAGCTAAGGCGCTGGCTTTCAATGGCTGAGTCAAACGAACAGTCTTAATATCCATTTTGTCTGCAAAATCCCAGTCCATGAGACTTTCATCAGCCCCTGAGTCAACCACCGCTCCCATGGAGACTGTGGTGTCATGGTGGCACTGCATGAAAAGTGGGATTTTCGGCAGTATGCGGCACTGTAAATTGTTGTGGAATTTCAGGTTTGCGGCAATTTGCGGGCAACGCCGAAAACTGCCGTAAATTGTCAGAAATTGATGTGGGCCTCCCTTGGCAGTTGTCCCCCCATGACCCCCCTCCTCCTAATTCTAGGGGAGGCTTTGACATGTAAATGAAAATGCTGTGAGCTATACAAATGCTAATCAGGGCCGCAGAGGGAGTTTTAGCCCAGGTGACATTTTTTTAAAAGGTAAGAAAATCTCTGGTACAAATAGATCAGGCTCAGTAGCCTAATTATAGACTCTTACATTTTAGCTTGAATTGATTAATTTAATTCAAATATGATAGATTACTGTGTACGCCATTAGCAATGGCAAATGTTATGTAAAAAAGATACACAAAATAACTTATTTAAATTAGTTTTAATCAAGGTAAAATGAGCATTCCATGCAAACAACATTTGAATCAGCATGAGGGGTCTGCAGAGATCAGTCTCCTAGAGCTCAACTACAGTGCATAGTGGCAGGACTACAGTGACCTTTTTGTTGGTCTTACTTAAATGCACAGAGGATGTATTAACCACACATCTTCTAGCAATGCGCTCAACTGGCAGAAATGATGCTGGTATGACGTGTCTGTTCCCTGCAAGCCCCAAACTTCTATTGGCTTTCCATAAAAATGTCTGTCCGGGTGGGGATGAAGCCAGGAAACTTGTGCAAGAACATGTTTAAATGCCGTACCCTTTGACACAACATTAACAACTATAAACTGCTTTTAGGTCATAGTTCTGCTAGAGGGTCAAGGACGGGTTCCTCAAAACTGTTAGTGTTTCCACACCACTTAGCAAGAACACATGCTGACCTTTATGCTCTGCATCTATCGATTGAGTAAGTTACATTCATATATGTTACCCGTTTACATGTCATAGCAAAACATTCAACCTCAGTGACACAAGGGTACATCTGATGATACATTGTCAACATTGCATGTCTGTCAGACTCATCCAAGATTGTCTGGTGGAATGGAGAAAGAGGCACCACTGTACAGTTTTCTAGGGAAAGTCGTTCTGCTGACACCAAAACACTGCTTTACATAAAGCATATCAGCTGTTTCAAAGTCCCAACATTTGTCTTCCTAAAATACTGGTCCTTCCGTATAACAATAACCTCGTATGTGATTGGAGGACCCTTAGACTCCTCGTCCAATCACGTGTGAGGTCATAGGCATGACTGATACAGCAGTACTTGCAAGACGAGCATACAAACAGACACTATATTCAGAAGAACGGTATCTCCAGTTCCTTTGTTTGGTTTTTGCTGGTTCGTGAATAATGGCTGGACGATGTCTCGCGTTCAACTCCTCTTCGCGGTCACCAACTTTCGGCCAGTCCGCAGACAGACGAGAAGAAGCTGCTGAATGCTCTCAGTGGATCGTCTCGTCAACTCCAACAACAAACTGCCGATATCAACGAGCGGTTCGCTCCACTGGAGCGTTTGGGACTCTGCGGGTTTCTGTCCATGGAGGAGAGGAACTGACTCAAAGAAGAGGAGACGGGCGCACGATCCCAAGATAGCGGTAAGAATACGTTCGATGACTGCAAGCTAAGCTAAAAGTAGCGTAGCCTCAAACGAAAGCTAAGAGTAGCCTAGTAGCCTTACAAGTGAGCAGAAACAGCTTTATTAAAGTGTGTTTTCTTTGCCGTGTCGTTTACAGGAAGCGGTGCTTCTTCACAACTCCGAGACGAATTCCAGGCGCTACGAACCGGAGCAAGGGTCAGATTTAAAGAATATGCTTTCATTCTGCGCTATAAGGAAATATATACGTATGGATACCGATCATAACTGTACATTTTGTTTTCACAGACTAATCTCGCCTCATAATGAGGCGGTGACCTCGTATTTGCTCCGGGAAAAGTCCAGATTTAGACGACGTCCTTGTGTGTAAGTGACACTGTTTACTGTTTCTCCTTCCTTGTTAAATGTTACTGTGACTTGCGTTTGATTTTTTTTGTATTCATACCACACTCATTTAATTGTTTTCCAGCCGCCTGTGAGACGTATTTTGAGACGGGACGCAGGAGCTTCAGGTTCAGCCGGAAAACACTCGTTGCGAGCCGAAGCTGCGAAGGATTCAGCGCGGAGTCGAGCGAGAAGAAAGAGGGTCAGAGTTTATTTGCTGACTTTTTTCAGGTGCATTGATAGATGTGTCCGTACGCATCACATCGCACAGTACTGATTCATTGTTGTTTTTACAGCTGCTGGAATCGAGACAAAGTGTGCTGGCTGATGACGAGGTGGAACTCTGGAAATCCGCCACCGTAGAGCTCATCGTAGAGCTTGTTGGCGGGGTCTCGGGGTGGATTGTACGGTCGCCACGCACACACGAGCCGCCTGCACAACAGACCTGCCTCGGAAAACACGGCGCCAGTGACGGTCTACAACCCCGAGGAGGCAAACTGACAGTTTACTGAGCTGTAGTTTTTAAACCGCCGTTACCCAAGTGTGGGCAGATCCTCACTTTGTATGTAGTTGTTGTTTGTGTGTTGTTAATAAAGCTCTTTCTTTGCATAAACATGTGGCAAATGTTCATTTTCTCTATAAATTCATTGATGTCCTGGTTGGTATCCTAATAATAGTGTAGTAGCCTACATAGGGTAACCATGAAATGAATATACAGCATAATATGAATATATAAATAAAATTAGGCGGGTGACCAATAGCGACAGATCTGCCAACCAATCACGAGTGATTGAAAGTTGTGGTTTCATCCAATCATGAACAAGGAAACTCAAGCCTGGTCTGCCCAGGTGTGGTTTTGCTGCCAATCACGAGTGATTTTATTTGTTAGTAAGTTGTGGTTTCATCCAATAAGGAGTAAGGATATTTAAGCCCGCTCGGCCACCCGCGGTCTCGCTGCATTCATATGCTAATTCGGGCCATTCGCACCTCCGCCAGCTCTCCACCTACGTCATGGTTCGTTTCCGACAATTTGTGGCACAGACAAACGCGACGTGCGCGGGTTGCAAATTGTTGGAAATTGTCGGAAATTAGGGAGATTTCCGGGCGTTTACGGGGACGAAAATCTCACTTTTCATGCAGTGTGGCTTACCTGGATCTTGGTCAGGGAGCAGGAGGGACTGCCCGATGAGGCGAAGCGGCTCACCATGGAACTCTTCATCTGGTGGGTCTTTGCTTTCACCGGACATCCTGCCAGTAGGTGCCCTTGTTCCCCGCAGTAAAAACACCTCCCCTCCTGCAGCCGGCGGCGTCGTCGTTCTTCCGCGGACAACCGAGCCTGTCCCAGCTCCATGGGTTCCTCTGGATCGCTCGAGGAGGCAGATCTCCGCAGGGCTGCCGACGGCAGGCGAGGAAAAGCCCTCCATTCAGTAGGAGGATGACCTTTGGCGTGATCCTGAGGGACTGTACCGCGTAATTTGTCCCATCTTTGCGCTTTTAAGCGATGGTCCGTCCTGACAGCCAATACAATGACTGCGTCGAGATCCTCAGGAAACTCAAGGGGCACCAACAAATCTTGTATTGGGTCAGCGAGTCCTGAGATGAAGGCATCGTACAATGCCGAGGCATTCCATCCGCTCTCCGCAGATAGTGTGCGGAAGAGGATGGCATAATCAGAGACAGAGTCCATCCCTTGTCTGATGCGGTTCAACTCCCGGGCGGTTTCTCTGCCTGATGTTGTGGGGTCGAACACCTTCCTCAAGGTCTCGGTGAACTGCTCAAGGGATTAACAGATTGGTGAGGCTTTGGACCATTCCGTAGTTGCCCATACCCTCGCTCTTCCCGTACAGACTTCTATGTGGGGAAGGCTGATGGCAATTGTTCATAGTGCATTTCACAGTTCACGATGAAGGACTTGTATTCCCTAGGCTCCCTGGAGAACTTCTCGGGTGGGGCAAGGCGAGGAGACTGGCCGTTTGGAGCTGGAACCGATGGTGCTTCGGCAGCCGCCGGAGCCGGCGTGGCTGAGGGTGCTTGAGTCAGATGAGCAAACATCTGGTGAATCTGATTCGACAGTAGATTCACTGACTTGAAACTCTCCTGGCCGCTTGCCAGCTCCTTCACTCCACGTTGCAGGGCGGACACCTGATCCGCCTGCTGATCAAGATGGGTGCCTTGGGAGCAAAGGGGTGCCTTCAAGTGGTCTGAGTTGGCTGGGTTCATGCTGGCCAGTTCGTTCTGTCGCGACCGGACAATGGCCCTGAACCCAAACGCACGACTCATAGACAAAGTTGCAAAAGAAATCAAAAGTTTGTTAACAAACGGGCAAGCGCCACTAAAATAAATATCACTCGTGGTCGAGGAAAACACTATGTACAAAACCGAAGACAAACTTGATAAAGTTATCGAGGCACACATACACTGGTTCCTTGACATGAGACAAGACGAACTGGCACAGGACAAAGGGAGACGCAGACAATATATACACACAGGGTAGGGGCACAGGTGGAAACCATCAGGGGTAGGGCAGACAATCAGACCAGCACACGGGGGAAAGGGGCAAGGTGCCTAAAACGAGAGGGAGGTTCATTTTCAAAATAAAACAGGAAATCACGGGACACGAGACTAAC
Organism: Gasterosteus aculeatus; assembly: GCF_964276395.1. Taxonomy (NCBI): domain Eukaryota; kingdom Metazoa; phylum Chordata; class Actinopteri; order Perciformes; family Gasterosteidae; genus Gasterosteus; species Gasterosteus aculeatus. The sequence goes on from NC_135691.1 coordinate 24,815,297, forward strand.
ATAGTTTCCTGGACATGACACCAGTGTAGTGTAGATTTAACTGTGGTTGGCTACATATGGAAAAGTGAATGTCATGAGTTACGACAACCAGAGACCCGGGACGAGTAGAATGTAAGTAATGTGGAAGCAGAACATTAGATATTTCAATTCATTGGGAGAGCGGCATTAACGAGCCATGCTAAAGGAAGCAGACATCAGTGCGCCGCTGCTAGCGGAGCTACTACAGGAACCCTGTCTCTCTCTTCGGCTACTGGCTCAACATTTTGTCACACTGACTCACTCAATTGTCAACATTTTCCGATGGGCACTGCCCGTCTGCTGGTGGCAGTTCCGAGTTGTAAACCGAGGGTGTAGTGGCATTCCTTCGGTGTTGTCTGTTAGTAAGTCGTATTGAGCCGCAGACACATGACTTCATTTTCTTACACGAATGACAGGAGATAGCGATGAACGGGCCTTCGCCTCCCCTTGCATGTCGGGGGGGGGCTGCCCGATGGATGGACACGTAGTCAAAATAAAATGGAAAATGGAAAAAAAAATTGTATGAAAAAAAAAAGGTTGTCCAGGGTGGGATGCGTACTCAGGACATGCACACACTAACCCCAGATATGCCCACTATACCAGTACAAAAAGTTGTACTGGAATAAATCCAGAAAGAGTTTGAATAATTTAAGATGTACTTCATAAAGTCAAGGCAGAGAACAGGAGCAAATCACACAGCTCCTGCTGCAGAGAGAAGTGTGCTGCTCCTCTCAGGAGAAGCAGTTAAAGGGGCTGCTAAAATTAACATGTGCAGGGGGCACTAAATGGTATTTGGAAGTATTGAAACCATATAAAGTAACCATCCATCTTTAACTTTAAATCTGTTTTCCAAGTTTAGTAAAGATTGCAGCATATTTAGTCCGTCAAAAGCATCTTCGTTTTGTCTGTGAAAAACAAGTTGTTACGGCAAGACCGTAACACAAAACAAAAGGTCTTTAATAACTTTTCATCACCAAGGCCTTGGGATTGTTCCACCAAAATTTGAAGTGGCTGTGATAAAATCCCAGGGAGGAGTTCGTGAAAAAAATAGAAGGGAATATTCACATAAAACAAATTATAACTGACTTCCCGTTCATTTTAGGGTATGGTCCCAGGAGACTTTATTTGAAGTCTCCCTGTTATACATATGTTCAAAAATCTTCATACAGTTAGTCAGACAGGGCGCAGGGGCTACTTCGTTGAAAACTGCCAAGGGGTGCTATGGAGGCAATTTACCACTTTTGAGCCACTCCATCAGCTCTATAATGTTATTACGTCTGACATAGCTTTTCAAGAGTTTTTGAGTTTGCCAAGGCACCGAAATATCTGCTTGAACTTTCATGCGTAGACTGTGTTTTCACAAGAACAGTAAAAAAAAAAAAAGCTCCCAATATTCACCGTGAACAATCATCAAATTCTTAAGGCTTATCTGCACAAATTTGAGGGTGATTAGATTTTTATTACATTACATTATAGGTCATTTAGCTGACGCTTTTATCCAAAGCGACTTACATTACATTTTTAACCGGTGCTTTTTTTGGCCCGGGGAGCAATTGGGGGTTAGGTGTCTTGCTCAGGGACACTTCAACATGGGACATGGGGCAGCCAGGACTCGAACCACCAACCTTGTGGTTCCCAGCACACCCTCTCTACCCCTGCGCCATGACTAATCAGATTATTAATCTAATTAGATTTTTATCTAATCAACCTCAACCTAGGACTAGCTCATCAAAGTGTACAATTTTTGCATTTCCCTTTGTCAATAAGAGGTGAGATAATCATAAATTCTAACACAAAAGAGATAATTATAAATGACCTATAAATCACCTTTTTTTTAGGAAAAATTTTTTTTATCGATCAAGATTAGATCAACCTACGATAACAACCATAAGATAAAACACATCAGCTCGCGGACTTTGAGGGAACAATGCTATGAATTAGGCCTATTCTGAAGAAAGCAACATACTGTTTGCAGTTTTATTAGCTGAAGAAATGTCAGTCGAGGAGAGAAGTTCTCACTCTGTGTGCTTCTAAATCTTGTCCAGTAACCAGCTACGACCTGATAGCTCACTAAGGCCTTTGTGTGTGTGTGTGTGTGTGTGTGTGTGTGTATAGCTGCGTGTCTCCTCCTAGCAGTAAAGCGTATTTTATTGGAGTTAACGCTAAGGTCAAATAAAGCAGATTTATTTCTATGGATTACTAGCACTGCTAGCGAGTCCATAAAACAGAAACCAATCACTGACACACACACACATACATTCACAATGAAGGACTGTGCCGTGGAGATATCAGTGCTATTGTATGAAAGAGACACTGTAAGAATAAGGTGTTATGTTTAACCATTTCAGCCCTGCAGATCAGCAAAGAAAACTAAAAGGGATTTCAGATTCTTAAAGCTGGACAGCCGCTCTCATCACCCTCTTGTGCTGGTGCCTGTGTATTGACTGTATTGCCTGTAAATACAAGTGTATTTGCAGTTATTTAAGGCCCATTTTGGGGTGTATTTCATTGCACTGCTCCTGTGTAGTTGAATTTACTGTTCCTCTGATACTCAGATGCATACATTTACACTCACGTTACACTTTCATTTAGCTGATACTTTTTTATCCGAAGTGACTTGCACAATAAGTGCATTCAACCAAAAGGTAACAGACCCAGAACAACAAGAATAAACAAAGTACAATTTCTCCAAAAAAGAAAAACTACAAAGTGCAATAAGTAAGTGCCATCATAAGTGATAATAAAGTGCTACCTAGTCCAGGTATAGTCAGTAGAAGTGTGTGATACTATTTAGGAGCCAGGACAGCAAACAGTCGGGAGCTCTCTATGAGGGAGTAACAAGCAGATTGGTAGATGCAGAGTAGAGTGAGCAAGCAGGGACTTAATGTTCGACCATGTTTTGGATGTAGACTGGACCTGACCTGTTGCGTCCGACTGTATTTAAGTACCAATGTTTTGAAACATTGTTACAGCTGGTAACTAGTGATGGGAGCGCAGCGCAGTAGTGTAGGTGAATTTAAATTTAGTCAAGTTGCTTCATTCTGGATGAGCTGCAGAAATTGTATGGTGCTGGGAGGAGGTCGACCTGCTGGTAGGTGGTTACAATAGTTGAGGCGTGAGATGACCAGAGCCAGAACCAGACCCTGCTCTACCTTCTGAATGAGAAGCTGTAATGGTGGCAGTGAGGGAAAATTGACTGTTGAGTGCGAGCTCATCCGCATTCTACTCTAAGACACAACCAAACAGCAACTTCAGTTCCATGCCACTTTGTTTTACTTTGTGCCCGCAATATTTACAATATGTGATAATGGAGGAGCTGATAAATGATTCATTCATTAAGCATATTATTAGAAAATAATATATAGGCATTTCGAAGCTGTGATGATTGGTTGCCCTTATGTCGTGCATTGTTAGGTGTATGATAGCTGCTTAATATTGATCTGCTGGTCATCTGTGTGTGTGTGTGTGTGTGTGTGTGTGTGTGTGTGTGTGTGTGTTTTGTGTGCATGTAAGCACAGTGCCTGGTCAGCAGTTTTTCATTGTTTGTTAGATCAACCAGAACCACACTTTGGCCTTGTTTTTAAATATTAAAAAAACAAATGTTGACAACCAGTTAAAGGTACTCAACCCTGACCAAAATGTGTATCTGTGTATGCAAATCAGCCAAACAGACCTGCTGAACTTATAAATATGGTGTGCCTGCAAGGCGAGGAACATGTGGTGGAGGGAAAACGTTTATCCATTCATCCATCCCTTCCCCCCTCCACCCACTCACCCATTCATCCATCTCGTCCAGTCACCCATCTATGCATCCATGAATCCATCACTTACATCCACCCAAGTATCTATCAATTAATAAATATATTAATTTTTCACACCGTTCGAAACATTAGGGTCTTGGCTACAATATCTACCTACCCGTTGGAAAATGTTCCAAACATAACTCCCAACGAGTTAGTAAATATGTCATGCAAATAAGTCCAGATAATTTGCTAACTAATGTGTCATCGCTGTAACTATTAAACACAATAAGCATTGGTTCAATGGATCTCCAGTAGGAACTTGTGGCTGAGAACCACAGACTGGGAATGAAAGTCATAGGGTTTTGAGTGACAAACTGGTTTGTTTGGGTCATTTTATGGTATGTGTTTCTTTTAGATTTTGGTTCTAATAGTCAACAGTGAGAAAAACATAGAATAATATGTTTTTATAGGCTCACAAAGTCATTTAAACAGCTTGTCACATTTTTAAAAATTCTAACATTCAATGAATGAATGTTTTTATTTGTTTGTAAAGGTAGCCAATCATTTGGTGTAATATTGCCTGGTTGCAATGCAGCCACCAAATCTTCACACCACTTCTTTTTTTTAAAAGAGCTGGAATTGAAAATAGTAACAAATGGAAGGATAAAAGTAGAAAGAGACGGAAAGACACACACACACACACACACACACACACACACAGAAACAGCAGGCAGTAGGGTTTAATGATTCCAGATGAGCTGAGTGGTCTGCCTGACAACTGAAATGAACAGGAATCAATAGCAAGAGCGTCTGTCTGCAGTAGATAAGACACACACACACAATGTTGACTATTAAAGACGACAGCTTGAGATATTACACTATTAGTTATGCTATTTTTAATCAGCTATCATATTTAATTAATTCTTCGGGTCAGATGTTATCTGGGTGTCAAATTGTTGGCATGTGTGTGTGTGTGTGTGTGTGTGTGTGTGTGTGTGTGTTAGAAGAGGATGAGGGGCTATTACTCCTGAAATGGTGAAAGGTGAGAGGAGGAAGACTGCTAATCCAAAATATAGAACCTTGAAAAGACACTAAATAGAAAAATAGAAGGGATGATAAACTGCAGAGGGACAGATGAAAACCAGAGGGAGACAAGGGTTGAGTCTCGGACGGTTATAGGTAATAGTTTGAACCATATTTTAAACAATAAAAAAGCAATACTGATGAGGACTGCAAATGCAAAAGGTTTAGCACAGCTATCTGTTTTGTAGTTTTGTTGGTGCCTTTCGTGTCAATTTTTTGGAAAAAGAAATCTACTTAAAAGTATTCAGTGTTTGCTTTCACTATTTATTGTCAAACTTATAAGCACGTATACACACTGACTCACTCAATTGTCAGACATTTATAATTTAGCTGTAGCTGTTATATAAGGTTTTCCAGAGGAAGATTATTGTGACTGCTGTGTGTAATGATGCTGGCAGGATTCGAATATGCTACAGAAATAAGAAAAGATTATTATCTATATGCACACACACAGGAACATGCACAAAACACACACACACACACACACACACACACACACAATATACAATACTGCATCTTTTAGTTTTTTGAGTTACTAGATTAGACCATGGAATATCAATAATGGGAAGTATTCTTTACGCAAAAGTGAATATTAATGTCAATAATTAGAGAGAACTGTGTCACAGAATCCATCCTATGAAACATTGATCGTTATGCTATAAGAACAATTGTACATCATGTTAGTCAAGGACACTCAACAAGACCGTTTAAATGTTCATTGTGGAAACGATATGTGTTCAAATCCAGCAGACACAGAGACAGTGGAGACGGCAAAGAAATGAGGACATGAAGGTTGAAGCCTCGGAAACATCGCCTCAGCCTGACCAGCCACTAGTGTGAGATCAGGCAGCTCAAGCTGCTAATTATAGTAATTAGGATTCATTACTGTCTGAGATTAATTTAATAAAGAGGGGGCTGGGCTGAGCTCGTTAACCTTCATTAGAATGATTACACACACAAGACACACACAGGCTCAATCAAATCAAACACATGCACACATACATGCGCACATACACACAGACGCTGACTTGTCAGAGGGAGAATATTACCACTTCCTGTCTTCTCTCACACACTGTGGGAACCAGAATCGCTTTGCCCCTCAAAACATTCTGACAGAAACGAATATACGCGTGTGTGTGTGTGTGTGTGTGTGTGTGTGTGTGTGTGTGTGTGTGTTTAAGGCTTAATGTTTTATACACACACACAGAAATATATTATGCCATTTTACTGCAGATGTTGATATCCAATACTGTACCTTAACAGTTTGTTTTGTTATCGGTGGTGTTTATATTATTAGCTTGTTATTCATCAGTTAGCTAATTGGCAATATTTGTTAATATAATTAGTCACGGTATATAATTATCGTTTTTCAGTGTTAGTGGTATTCTTGCTTTAGCTTACCTATTTCTGAAAAAATAGTAATATTGTTTTTTTGTTGCTACTTTACACCTCTTCTATGTTTCATGTTCCTTTTGCAGTGTGTTGCTTGCGGTGCTTTGTTGTTTTCTTCCCTCTTAGATTAAATACAAATTTCTACCAAGGTGAGTTAGCTGCCGTAATATTTTAAAATCTGGTTAATATGTTGACTGCTTTAAAATAAAACAATAAAGCCGGAAGTAGATCACAGGCCCGCTGCAATGGGTTTAAGTCTCTGATTGGCTAATCATGTCTCATTGTTTCCGTCATTATTTTTCTCAACTTTTAATTTCTTCCTCTTAAGGATCATTGAGCAAGGCAATTACATGGAGCTGACCTCGTGTATTTGGCCAGGGAGGAGGACAGGACAGATGTCCCATCACCTCTCTTTCTTTTTCTAATTTCTTACACAACAATATGAAAAGTGTGCCCTCAGAGCCTCCAACATCACTATTCCCTCTTCTGTTAGCTGAACATTAGAGTCAACGGAATATTAAGTCCCTTGCATTAGAATAAACACGTTGTGTGTTAAATCAAAATCCAATTCTGTGGTCTATTATTTTCTGGCATAGTAATGACTGCCAAGGATTAGGAATCAATATTTCACTGCAGCGGGGACATTACCGGCTTTATTCAGGCCGTAATTGAGTTTTGAGGAGAGGCCTTGCCGAGGAATCTGCATTAAAGATAAGGGCTCCTTTGATGTGGATGCACAACTAAAGCTGAGGGTGGGGACACATTACATATCTGCCACACATCAATTACGGTGCACGCCAGTTAACCTTGCAGTATAGTTAACACTAATGCTATCATCAGAACTTCTGACTGACTGCAGTAACTACCTGAAAACCTGCATCGGCTACATCGGACTAGCTTACAAATGCTAACATGTTACTTCTGTGTGTATAAGCAAAATGAGAAGACTACTCTCTGGTTCTGCTCGTGTTCGGATATCGGAGGGAGATGGAACACCCGCGCAGCCCCAAGATAAAATAAGTGGGATTTATTTATAGCCAATTATAACTCGTAATTACAAAAAGTATATCAAATACAACTCATGAATAGAAATGCGTGAATAAGGAGGGAGGTGGACCCCTGCGCGCTAACGCACACAGATACATGGGGGTGTGTAATAGCGTGTCCTCGGAGGGGGGCCGCTAAAAGCCTGAAAAGACGGCGAGAGCTGCACGAGCTAGAGGAGAGAGAGGGAGAGCTCGCAGGGAGGGGGAGAGGAGGCTTAGCTAATAGGAAGAGACACAGAGGGGGAGAGGTAGACCAGTGTCCGTCCCGCCTTCAACGCTTTACGGTGACCAGACAGAGCGCGCGAGGCTGGAGGTCGGGACGCCGGTCGCTGTTCACGTGTGTCAGTGACAAGGCGGGAGACCGGCGCCGTACGGGATCGGAGGACATTAGACAACCGGAGATGTTGTGTGTGATGAAGAAAAGGATGCGCAGAGAAGAAGTTGAAAGTTTGACGGGATCCAGTTAAAGAGTCTCACCTCCGGACAAGTAAAAGGGCCGAACACATCATCTCACTGTGGATGTGGATGGGACTCCCGAGCCGGCCCGTGGGGTGAACTTATTCTCTTCACAGCAAAATAGCCGTGGCCCTTTAAACGGTTTGATCTGAATTTTTCATTTTTTATTTTTTAACCACTACTTTATATTAGATCGGATTCCTAATATATGGGACAAGGAGATTAAAGTGATGAACCGGGACAGAGCGGTATCCGGGCCCGGGGAAGACGGGGTCCAGACTGTGATAAACCGGGACAGAGCCGTAGCAGGGACCGGGGTGGACACTGTTCAGCCCGTGATGAGTCGGGACAGACCGGTACCGGCTCCCGGTGGTGACGGGGTCCAGACCGTGGTGGGCCCGGACAGCGTAGACATGCTCGACGGCGGCGCTGCCGGGGAGATGCGGCTCTTCTCCAATGCGGTGGCGGGAGGCAGAGATGCTGAGGCCGTGGAGAACCACTTAGAACCCATACCGACTAACCCAGTGTTAGCCCCGCCACAGCAGGTAGATGCCAGGGACACAACATTATTTTATATAATATTAATAATAGTGATAGCGTTGTCTATACCTTTTTTAAGCGCGGGGACGGGGAAGACGGGGACGGGAGGAGGGGGGGGTAATTAAGACATAGTGGTGAAATGAAGAGCCAATTTGCTGCGTCAATGGGACTGGAAACGACACTAATAAACGACAGCTACATCTTCAGATCAGATGCGTTTCCCTAGAGAGTTTACCGTGAAATGGACTAGTTTATCTTTGTATTCTACTGTGTTTTCTCGAGTCTTTAAAACAAAAGGAAAACATACACATTCTACCATTTCAGAATTATGTGATTTAGTCGGAACTCCAGCATATAAACACCATGACATTACATTGTAATCTATACATGGTTTTACAAATAATCAAAAATTACACCAGCTATTACTTTATAAAATGTTAAATTAAAAAAGTGGTGAGTTCCCGAAAAATCCCTCACATTGAGACCCATGTGACTAGATTACATTTCTCAGGGGTAAATTACAATGCAGGTTTGTGCAATCTCTTCGGTATCTTAAATAGAGGATTTGTCTTTACTAATCGCAGCGTGATTGTGTTGTTTGATTATTCTGGTTATCAGATGCTAATAGGCCCATGGGTCCTACCTGCATGCTCCCTCTGATTATTCAAAAAACGAATTATAATATTAATAATATGGGGTTATTCATGTCGACATGCTCCAGACCGGCCTCATTAATAAATGAGTGATCAAAACCGGGATGTAGTGCAGTGGAAAGCCCTAAGCCACATCACCATCTTGTATATGCCTATATGTTGAACACCTTTTGGGCTGCAGATAAATCTTATAGATATAAATTAGGTGAACAAATCTGTATCCCAGTGTGTACATATCAGTAAAAAAGTCTGAACACATGCTCTCCATTGAATTGAATGAGAAAAAGTGTCCAAACTAGGACTGGAGGTCAAACTGATGTCGATTAGATAAGTATTGGGCATTTTATGAAAACCATAAATTGATGCTTGCATTAAATTCAAAAATACTTTTTTCATCCGAAATGATAAGAATATAGGTTACTCTAGACGAGTATAACATATTGATTTATTCACGTTGATACCCAATTGACCGCAATATAATGGATATGGGAAATATTTGATTTGTGCTCACGTTGTGGGGGTTTGCGTTTTGAAAAAAAGACAGTTCAGCTGTGATGTACTGTTCTTATACGTCTGCTAGAAAATCGTAACCCTTCAATACACATGAGATTAATGTAATAACCGTATTTTACGAATATTTATTATTTTTATTTTATTTGTATTTATTATTTTATTTATTTTTCATTTTATTTTTTATTATGCGTATTATTAGTATTATTTGATATGATTGAACTCCTTCTGGAATTTGTTGCAAATTATTAACATAACTCAATTTGAAATAACCTTAACATATAAAAAATCTCGACATTTTACAAATTCACTGCGCGATCACATGATTTGGGGTGAGAATAAATACAAACACTCAAAGAAAAACATCGAGCTATTAAATGTCATTTCAATTGTGAATTAATAATTCCCATGTGTTATTTGCCAGGGCCCTGCCGGGCACCGGACCACCTCTTTCTCCGTACTGGACATTCTGGACCCCAACAAGTTCACGAGCAGCCGACGACAGCAGCAGCACGCGAGCCACCGAGGTGAGCGCCAGCTGAGCGCGTATGGAGTGGAGAATCGAAAAGCAACATCTGGAGAGCGCGAGCCCGGCCTGGAGCCCGGCAAAGCCTTCTACGGTGCGGAGGAATACCCGAGCAGTGAGTCTGAGTTTACACGGAATTAACCTTTAAAGCCAGCCTCCTTAATATGGTGTGTTTTCCTTTTTAAGTAGTGCCCTCTTCTTTTTTCCTTCAAACTGCCTTTACATGACTTCTTTACAATTAGCCCATTAAGCTGCACGTGTTGGTTTATTTAATCACTCCATTCAGTCAGTATTTACTTTCCTTTTAATTGTGGGTAAAATCTGTTCCAAAGTTCAGGAAATCGAAGTAGACATTTTTCATGCATTTTTCTTTCTTTCGACGGTATACTTTTGCGTGACATTTGTTCACCTAACACCTTTTTTATCTAACGTTACATATTAAGGAATTATTTAATGGTTTGCGTGAATACTGCCTTTACGAAATAAGTGTCAGCCAATATGCGTATTTGTTTATCGGTAGGTATTCTGAACAGTCTAAGTCCAGAGTGAACGATAATGGCTCGGACACAAACCCGCGGCAAATATCTCCTAAGTCTACATACAAAATATGTTATTTCTTTGTATCCCAGTTGATTCAACTAATCATACAATTTCACATCGAAACTTTTGACTAATATCTGATTGGTCTGGCCCGATAAAACACGGAGACCCAAGCCCCTCTCCATAAACGCCAACCGAACTGCGGATACCGGACGAGCAGCGCCGTTGAGTTCCGTGCACGCTTCAGTTGTGGCTTGTTGGTTACGTGCTGATCATACAGCGGTATGTCCAAATGGCTCACGGAATCTATGGACGACTGACATGCTGATAATGTTTAATACACGTTTTAATGTTTATCTCTTTAGTTTCAATCGTAACCTCAAGATATTTGAACCTTTTTGAAGACTTTTGGTTATTTAAACATAATATTTGTATTATGACTTTTTATTGTATTAAAGTTATCAGCACTTGAATTTAAAGATTAAAAAGGTTACAAAAGCTTTAACTTTCCAACGTAATCTGAAATATTGCAGAAAATACTGCAAAGCGTTTAGAAGAAAAATCCAGAGATCAATATTTTCATGTTTCAAAGTAGTCATTACGTTTTCCAATTTTTCTCTACTGTTAAAAAATGTCCAGTAGGCCCATTTGGTAATTACATAAGTAAGACTTTATGAGTAAGACTAACTAACAAATCATTTGAATTTGAATGTATTTTTCAGTAAAAGTATTATAATATGCTATAATTCTATATATTACATATTGCTGACTATTTAAACCCGTATCATTGTAGACATATCTAAAAATCAAATACATAATTTTATATGAGTTCTAGATTCATAATTACTCCAATTATAATATATATATAATAATATATATAACAAATATTAAATAACAGCATGTTTGACCCAATAGTTAACTCAATTTTTTTTATTGAGGATAGCCTGAAGAGCTATTAGATAATTAAGAGGCAATTGTAAAGAATGGACTAATCAGGTATTATTTAAAAAACATTCATTTTGAACTAAACAAACACCTGAAATAACATTTCCATTTCCTCATCAACCTGGACTGTCATAATTACTTTTTCTATTCTTTCTTGATGGAAACAATTCCAATTTGTGGGTGGACAATCTTGACTTCTTTCATCTAAAAAACACATTAACATGTTTTCCATTCCAGCAACTTAACCAGAATGTTTTAAATTGTATACATTAAAAAAATTCTGTTGTATTTTAATCCTAAATATGACACATGCTCACAATGGATTTTCAGAGTGCAACAAATGCATTTTTTGGTAATAGAAACATAATTATGCAAGTGCAATAGGTCCATATATTACAATTTAAAAAAAGAAGTATTTTCTGCAACACTTTAGACATATCCTTCTAGACATATGAGCTAGACTAGATCATCAAGGGCCTTGAATCTGTTTACTTAAATTTATATTCACATTTACAGTGATTGAAATTTGTTTGGTAAAATACCAAAACATAACAAAAATTGAAATAATAAGGTCATACATTTTAGTTGCAGCTCGTGTATATGTTATTTCCGATAGTCCTGATGGGTCGGAGGTACCGTGCGTGGTAGCTTCTGTCATCAGTGTATGAATCGGTGAGAATGTGTGAATGCTGACGTGAAAGTGTTGAAGAAATCTGAGTGGTGGAAAAACTATATACAGGCACAGATCATTTACTATTTATCAAAATACTATTCCAGCTGAAAGGTGTATACTTTGACGGCTGCGGCTTGCTGAATAAAGTCAAATGTTAATTGTATAACCTCCTAATGTTTGGTTTAAACCAGGCATAGATCATTTCATTTTCACTTACTTGGACATATTGTGTGATTAATTCCTCTGGCACTATTTTTAAAAGTTTGAATGATCAGTGTTTAAATGATCTAATTAGTCATAAAGTGAAAATACAAAAAAAAATACTAAACAGTAATAAAAATGTGATTAACATTAACCTCAGTGATCTTTATTGTCGCTGCATGTTAATCACATTTTTATTACTGTTTAGTATTTTGTGTTCTGTTTTTTTCAATCAACCATAATACTTTAATCATAAGTGTTATCCCAATATACATTTTGCCATTACACACAAGGCAAGACTGGATTACCAGCTGGCAAACGGAAAAACCTTAGGGTGCCTTGGGGAACCTAGGAAACCCTGAAGGTCCCAGGATCACTAATTCACACAGATTTATTGTGGTAATAATAATAATCTAATGGTAATCTGATGTATTTGGTAATAAAAACCACTAAAGCTTGATGATGGAGCCTTCTTGTTAGGATGGCCCTTGTTTCATAGATTGGATTTAACATTGGCATTATTTCGGTAGATATTATACTGACATAATGCATAGCTGTGTTTGATTTAAATTACAACTTCCCTTTACAATACTAGTGTAACACAAATACAAACCTGGAGCCGGTTAGTGGTCCTGTCAACATCTTATGAAACAAACCCGTCCAAATTGCCCTTAGGGGCATTATTTGGGTTAATATAGCCACAGGTTTGGAGAGAAATGTCTAACTCAACTTGCGTGTCACAAATGCCATTTCACGTTTGTTCAGTAGTTTTGTTGAGGCTGTTATCTGACATTGGAGGAATGGCAGCAATGCACATGTAAATCTGATTATTCTTGCTTCATAGTGACACTATTGTGATCCTTTAGGTCCTTTGGTGAATGTTAATTTTACGTTATCTTTGTTTTGTGTGTATTTCCAGAGGAAGGCTTTGTATACAGAAGCCAAGATGTGGATGAATACCACAGATCTGGGACCCCAGATTCAGAGGCTCCAGACCAGCCCTACAGCAGTGAGGAGAGCAGCCCAGCCCTTCCCAGTAACGGAGAGAGAGATCTGGGCCAGCATAGCCACCAGGACCCTGGCAGAGACACCAAGAGCCCCGGAGGAAGCCCAACAGGCCAGATCACCGATATCCAGGCCAATGGTGCACAGGGCACGCAGGGCAAACCCAAGAGGAAACGCTCTGGCTCGGACTCCAAGTCAGGGAAGCCCCGTAGGGCCCGGACTGCCTTCACCTACGAGCAGCTAGTGGCGCTGGAGAACAAGTTCAAGTCAACGCGCTATCTGTCAGTTTGTGAGCGGCTCAACCTGGCCCTGTCTCTCTCCCTCACTGAGACCCAGGTCAAGATTTGGTTCCAGAATCGTCGAACCAAATGGAAGAAACAGAACCCCGGAGCAGACACCTCCGCCCCTACCGGGACAGGAGGAGCAGGAGGTGTAGGAGGAGGGGGAGGTCTGGGAAGCCTTAGCCCTCTTAGCCCGTCCCCTCCGATTGGTGGGCACCTGGCTATGCATGCTGGTTACGCCAGCCACCATCACCCCCCCACCGGCAGCCTGGTCCAGCTGCCTTTCCTCACCGCAAGCCACGTCCTGTCCCCTTTCATGTTGGGGACACAGAGCTACGCTGCACCGGCCTTCTACAGCACACACTTGTAGACACACAGACTCATCCACAGAAACACGCTCAAAGGCCATGGAGACTGAAACGTTTAAGCAGACAGACTGTCAGTGTTCAGCTCTGCTTCCCTTTCTACTACCATTTGAAGGCTTTAATTTCAACGGATTATTTTGATAGAATGTGAATATCTGCCAGAAACTGTATATGTATATGAATTTATTATCCAGCTCCCTATTCCGAATGCTGTTTTAACCTACGTAATAGTTGATTAATTGTTTTTTTTTTTAAAGTTTGTATGAATATTACATGTTTATTTATGACTTAAGGAATGGCTTGATCTATTGTCAGTAGTATGTAACCTCAGCTGTGATTGTTTTCATTTCTGTTATTTATTGAATTCATAGACAGTTTCCATGAAATTCTTGGAGCTACTGAATCCTCAGCTCAACATGATATTGTCCTTTAATATTAAAATAATGACTATTAAACTGAAAAACTAGCTTTGTGACCTCATTCTAATTCAACATGACAACGTGGTGTCCCAGTGTCCTCACAGCAGGAAGGTCCTCGGTTCAAACTCGGTGTTCCCCGTCTGTGTTGGTTTCTTTCACATCCAGACATCCTGCCTCTTATTGAAGGTGTTTTCCCTGGGAATGTACGAGTCCCATGTAGGCCTGAACAGACCAAATAAGACATTTTTTACCCTCTTCCAACATTCAACGTGCTGGAAAATGGTAAGTAAGTAAACGGTAGAAAGCAGTGGCCAGGCCAGTGAACATTTTGTGGGTTATATTTACTTTTTATATTTATCTTTGAAAAAGTCTTTCCAAAGACACAATGGCAACTAATCTGGCGCTGCTCAGACTGGGACGGACAGAATATGTGGCACAGAGGAACAAGAAAGGGGTAGACAAACTTAATTAGCTTGTTCATCCAGTTGTCCTATTTTCATAACTGCCATTCAGAACTAAAGCCAATAAATACCTGTGACTATTGCAGAGTAATTTGTCTTGGGAGAGAATGCTAATTTGAACCTTTCACAGTAAGGAAAAAAACAGGTGGGTAAAACAAAGGTAGGACTCAAAAGCAGGATTCCGAGGATAAAAAAGATTTTATTTCGGCAGCAGAGGGATTTAAAAAAGGAAGCGCTGAATCCGTGCCCGGAGGAAACAGGCAGGCACAAGGGTCTAGGCGGCAGGAGCAATGCAATCGGATGGAAACAACGCTGGAGGGAGAGGTAGCGATTTGGCTGGCTAGAGGGGTGTTTAGTCAGAGATGTAGCCTGCAGCACAGATGACACTTTGTAGCAATGGTGACTACATTGCAGGACAATAGTGTGCTGCTGCAGAAGGCTTTTCGGACTTGTTGCTACACAGTGAAACTGAATTACATGGACTGTAAAAACAAAAGGGTCAAAAATCTGGGACAATGCCATGGTAGAGACCTGTCAATCAGCATGTAGCCCCACCATAAGGTATACCCGCTTCATGGTCTGTTTGATTGTAAATTAATCATCCATCCATCCATCTGCCAACCGCTTATCCTGCACACAGGGTCACGGGGGGGCTGGAGTCTATCCCAGCCAACTTCGGGCGATAGACTGGGTACAACCTGGTTTGGTCGCCAGCCAATCGCAGGTCTAACACGGAGACAAACCACCATTCACACTCACCAATCAACCTAATTCCCAGTGCATGTCTTTGGACTGTGGGAAGTAGCCGGAGTACCCGGAGAGAACCCACGCAGACACGGGGAGAACATGCAGACTCCACACAGAAAGGCCAGTGGGCGGAGTCAAGCCAGGACCTTCTTGCTGTGAGGCGACAGTGCCAACCACCACACCATCGTGCCGCCCTAAATTAACCATAATTTACTAAATAAACATCATGCTGTATTGAATTAGTCTTAAACTAAGTCTTAGACTAAACTAGAGATTGAGACCATACATATGTCAAGAGAGAAGTAGTCATGTTCTCATTGACTTCCATTTGATTTGTTACAATTATAACTGGAGGATCACCCCCTGATGACTTAAACATTAAGGGAAAGTTTATCACTTCAACATTGCCATTTTTCAGAACCACAGGCTGCCACCTGGAATCAGATCTGGGACCCCCGGCTTCCTATTGCTGGAATCGTGGTTACTTTGGCAGTAATTTATCAATTTTCTCTGTTCCCACAGAACCGTAGTAGCACTAGCAGTAAGACATGAACAGTATTTACGCATCTTCAAACTTTAAGACTAGGTGGTGTGCTCGCTGTATGCCTCATGTTGATGCAGAAGATCCAGGTTATTTTATATCAAGAATATTTCTTTTTTTTCTTCTTCATACTCCAAACTTCCAAAGAAATGAACAGGGCTTTGATCTAACGCAGTATCCAGTTCATACATCTTTAAACATCTGCAATAAAAACTGTTTGAATGACAGTTAAACCTGTGGCTCTAGAAAATTTTTGCCAAGTGCAAGAAAACAATCCTGATGATGTCATAAGGGCCATTACAGTTTGGGCTTGGCAACTACACATTTCAAGGAGACAGTCTGTAACAAGCCTATGACATGAAACAAACATTGTTTGTTTTAGGGCAAGTCTATTGTTAATAAGCTAATAAGTTAATAAGTCTTAATCCCTGGAAAATAGTCAATATTTGTTGAACTTTTGGTTATCTCGTTTTAAAGTGATTTTTGAATGGGTATTTGGCTTGCCTGAATTATGATTGATGGTAAATAAACGTGTAGACTTTAAATTTGCTGTATTAGTCTTCAAAACGGTGGTTGCTAACAAGTGGCTCAATGAGACTACTAACAGTGATATCGTTTAATAATAATACATTTAATTTGTAATGCACTTTATATTTAAGCAAATCCAAAAGTGTTACATGATAAAACAGGAAAGTGCTAACAATAAAAACACATGGAGAGTTTGAAAAAAAAGAAAAAGGGGACGAGTTAGACGAGTAATGTCTCTCCTAAAAAGGTGGGTTTTTAGGCCACGTCTAAAAGCATCCACAGTCTGTGGTCTCCTCAGGTGATCAGGGAGAGCATTCCACAGACTGGGAGCAGCTGAGCAGAAAGCTCGATCTCCCATTGTACGGAGCTTTGTCCTGGGAGGTTTCAAAAGATATGCTGAGGCAGACCGGAGGGTACGTGTTGAGGTCTGTGGGGTGAGGAGTTCCTTGAGGTAGGGGGGGGGCTTCACCATGGATATGGGGCATACTCAACCCCGAGTGAGACAGGAAGCCAGTGGAGTGATTTTAGGATGGGGATGATGTGGTCATGTTTGCGCACCCTCAACAGGATCCTAGCGGCGCTGTTCTGGATGTACTGCAATTTCTGAAGGCTTTTCTCAGGGATCCCGGTGAGGAGCGCATTGCAATAGTCCAGCCTGGAGGAGACAAAAGCGTGGACAAGCTTTTCCGCATCTGCAGAAGTGAGTGTGGGACGGAGTTTGGCGATGTTCCTGAGGTGGAAGAAGATCTTGCAGAGATGTTTGATGTGAGCCTCAAAGGTCAGATGGGAGTCCATTTTAACACCTAGGTTGGTGGCTGATGTTGAAAGTGGAATATTTTGGCCGGAGAAGGTGATGCTGGTAATGTCAGATGACCGAACCTGGTGTGGAGTGCCGACTAAGATGGCTTCAGTCTTGGAGCTGTTTAGCTAAAGAAAGTTTTGCTTCATCCACGCCTTTATCTCCTCCAGGCAGGTGGTCAGAGTGGATGATGGCAGGGCAGCAGAGGGGGTTGGGTTTGTCCTGAGGTAGAGTTGAGTGTCATCAGCATAGCAGTGGAATGAAATTCCATGCCGGCTGATGACATGGCCAAGGGGGAGCATGTAGATAATGAACAGGGTGGGACCGAGCACTGAGCCTTGAGGGACACCACAGGTGACATTGTGTGTAAGGGATTTAGCCTCTCCCAAGGCGACATGCTCAGTTCTCCCGGTGAGGTAGGATGAGAACCACTCATGGACGAAGTCAGAAAAACCGATAGTGGAATGTAGACGGTGGAGGAGGATGTTGTGGTCCAGAGTATTGAATGCTGCAGTCAAGTCCAGGAGGATGAGAAGAGATGGGGAGCCAGCGTCTGCAGTCATCAGTAGGTCATTTGTGACCCTGACCAGGGCTGTTTCTGTGCTGTGGCCAGGGCAGAAACCAGATTGAAATTTCTCAAACAGGTTGTTTTGTTTTAGATGGTCCTGAAGCTGTGCGGCAACTACTTTTTCCAGCACCTTGGAAAGGAATGGAAGGTTGGAGATGGGCCTGTAGTTGGCAAAGACTTCTGGGTCTTGGGTGGGATTTTTGAGAAATGGCCTGATGACAGCGGTTTTCAGTGTTGATGGAACATGGCCAGCCCGGAGGGAGTGGTTAATAACCTTTGTGATGAGTGGACTTATGGCATGGAGGTTGGATTTTACCAGGGCTGTGGGGAAGGGGTCCAGGGCACTGGTGGATGGTTTTATCTTTTTGATGTTGGCCTCAACTTCTCGCTGTGAGATGGCATTTGGCATTTTGAGATTTAATCAACCATAATCAACTATCCGCTTCCCTGACGTCCAACCTTTTTATCATTATTATTTTCCTCACTTTTATCATCTTTTACATATTATTTGTATTGACATTATAGTGAGAAAAAGAAGTGCCTTTCTGTGTATTTTTTTTAGCTTTGAAACAGCAGTGCCTATCCACACCAGGTATGAGATCCGCTCATTCCCTCAGATTTAGCGTGTGTACATTTCTCCTTTAGGTTTCTTTGCTAAGGTGAATTGTCACATGGTCAATAGAGGAAGCACACACTCAGTCAGGAATATAAAATGTTAATTTGTTCTTGATGTCTGGCTGAAATTACATATATATAAAAAATTGTTCCATTCAAATTCAAAAGTTGAAAAAACAGCAATGTTCAGCAGCTGGATGAAGGTCACTGGAGGGCGTAGTTAAATTGGTTGGAGAACTTGTCATGTTTTCTCTGGTCAGATTTAGCCATCACTTCAGCTATTCTGCGTATGCTGCTCCTGGAAAGAAGGACAGAATGAGTGAATTACAGGCAAACACGAAATGAGAAGAATTTGCAAGTGATTGAAGAAAACTAAAAAAAGATCAATCGCTGAAGGCAACATCTTTTGCTGAGGATACATGGCATCCTATGTTCTGAGAACTGCAGTGCCAACTCTGGTGGGAAAACACTAACAACGCAAATATAGTACCAGTCAAAAGTTTGGACACATCTTCTCATTGAATTGAATGAGACGATGCTTTGGTAGGGACTTATGGACTTATTGAAATGCACTGCAAAACTTAAGTAAAAATATACAACAGTGTTTCAGAGCTTTTAGAGGATGCTGCTGCTGTCGACGTACTTATTGAGGACTTTTTTCTCCAGCCTGGAGCGGGCTGTGTTGGCGCTGTGCTTCAGGTCGCTGAGGTTAGGATACTTCTTCTTCCTCCCTTTTCTCTTTTTACCAACCCTGTCGGATCCCAGGTTTTCCCCAGTTGTAGCCTCAATGTCCCGCATCAGCCCCACATCCTGCCAGTCTACATCAGAAAAAGAAACAAAACAAACTATATAAACACAAGTAAGAAGAAAATATTGTGGTTTTCTTATGCAGTCGACGCAAACGGACCGTCCAAGAGGTGGGGGGTAGTAGTCTGCGTACCGCAAAAAACACTTGGGTGATGCTTGGGACAAGCGCATGTAATTAAGAGAGAATCCGCGCATTTAAAAAAAAAAGAAGAAAAAAAAAATCAAGTAAATACAGCTGTTGACACAAATGAGCATATAATTAGTAAACGCTGTGTCCTGTAGGTTCATTTGAAACCAATTCTGTTGCTAATAAAAAGTGTAATGTCATAATTCTGTGAGATAGTAAAAGCACGTTCAATGCATAGTGATATAAACAAGACACCTTTAGTTGATGACGTTCTGTGGTGGATTAGAGATAAACCTGCAGTAATGCAAAGTAATTACACTGTGATTATGATGGGAATGAAGCCCGCCTCTTCACTCTGTCAACACACTGACACTAGCTCTCTGTGTGTGTAGGGGGGTAGGTAATTAATCAGCCAGTCTGACCCTGGGTCTGACTGGACCTTCAACTATCCCTCATTGCGCGCGCGCGCACACACGCGCACACACGCACACACACCTAGAAGAGCAGTAATTGAAAAGCAGCTGGTGTATTTAGGAGAATCATTACTGCTAAAAGAGGAGCAGCTGCATAACATTCTGTGTGGCTGTGTGTGTATCAGTTTGTTGTTGCGATTTAAAAAAAACTATCAAAGAAAATAATAAAATTGTAAATAATAAAATCTCAAGTACTGAGAGAGGATGTAGGATGTATGAGATGGCAAAGAGGGCAATAAACAGCTCCTGAATGTAATCAGTGGAGCAGCAGGGCCTTTTCTCTGTCAACACCTTCTAGCCCCTCCAGCTGGGGCCTGTGTGTGTGTGTGTGTGTGTGTGTGTGTGTGTGTGTGTGTGTGTGTGTGTGTGTGTGTGTGTGTGTGTGTGTGTGTGTGTGTGTGCGTGTGTGCGCGCGTCATCACGCAAGGGCAGAGGCCATGCCTCACACACATCGACAAAGGCATCTGGGGTCTTTGGTTTGTTCAGATGTCTCTCAGCTACGCATCACTAAGCAGAAGGATCTGGATGGATATGTGTGTGTGTGTGTGTGTGTCCAGACAGTAGTGGAGCATCTACTCATGTTTGGTATCCGTGGGTGAGATTAAAAAAGAGAAGTAAAAATACTGCCGTCAGCACAGCGGCCTGAACAACATGTTACAATGGTATTACGCCACTGCAGGTGTGACTGGTTATTACAGAGAAAAGCACTTATTACTTTTAGTACAGAGGACTGGTGGAATACAGTGATGTGAACTTTATTTTCTACTGCAAACGTTAAATAAAATAGCTCACGGGTGTGTTACGCAAACTGGAGCTCCTAGACGGTTCATCATCATCGATACCTAAAGCAACACACTCGCCCTGCATTAAACAGGTTGATGGAAGTCCATCGAATTAATTAAAATGATTATGTAAACATGAAAATGTAATTCATAATATTAGTTTATCAAAAATTAGGGGTGTAACGATTCATCCACTGAATCGATTAATTGATTTATATTCCTGCGATCCAACTGAATCGATCTGGGCTCCGCAAATCGGCATTCCGGACGACATATATCGATTACAAATCGATTGAAATGGTACATAATCAATTGTATCGATACTTCAGAACCCCGGATTTTCAACCACATTTTAGGATTGCATGTCTTTACAGCTAAACTTGGCAATTGTTACTGTGATGTTGAGTTTCGTACTGGCGAGGCCTGAGGTGTCTGCAGAGCTGGAGTTACCTGCTGCTGCTGCTGCTGCTGCTGCTGCTGCAGCGGTAACGCTGCTAGAGGTGCCTGACTGTCGGCGTTGTTTAATCCCACGGCGCCTTTGTAGATGGCTGGAAAGATTCGTTGTGTTTCCGTGATTTTTTATTTGGCTTCTACATATTCTACAAACAGCGACCGACTTATTTAGAACACCTCTGTGTTTGCAAAAGCCAAAATGTTTCCACACGCTGGATCGATAAGTTGTTTGTAAATGTCTTGCTCGCAGTCGTCTCCTCGACGCTGTGTTTTGTTGTT